>NC_141821.1:1594431-1614431 GCF_982586985.1 Callionymus lyra | reverse complement strand
CCCCTACAATATCTGTCTTCCCTACAATATCTGTCTTCCCTACAATATCTGTCCCCCCTACAATATCTGTCTTCCCTACAATATCTGTCTTCCCTACAATATCTGTCCCCCCTACAATATCTGTCTCCCTACAATATCGTCCCCCCTACAATATCGGTCTCCCCTACAATATCTGTCTCCCCTACAATATCTGTCCCCCCTACAATATCTGTCTCCCCTACAATATCGTCCCCCCTACAATATCGTCCCCCCTACAATATCTGTCCCCCCTACAATATCTGTCCCCCCTACAATATCTGTCTCCCCTACAATATCTGTCTCCCCTACAATATCTGTCCCCCCTACAATATCTGTCTCCCTACAATATCGTCCCCCCTACAATATCTGTCTCCCCTACAATATCTGTCTCCCCTACAATATCTGTCCCCCCTACAATATCTGTCTCCCCTACAATATCGTCCCCCCTACAATATCGTCCCCCCTACAATATCTGTCCCCCCTACAATATCGTCCCCCCTACAATATCTGTCTTCCCTACAATATCGTCCCCCCTACAATATCGTCCCCCCTACAATATCGTCCCCCCCTACAATATCTGTCTCCCCTACAATATCTGTCCCCCCTACAATATCTGTCTCCCCTACAATATCTGTCTCCCCTGCAATATCTGTCTCCCCTACAATATCTGTCTTCCCTACAATATCTGTCTCCCCTGCAATATCTGTCTCCCCTACAATATCTGTCCCCCCTACAATATCTGTCTCCCCTGCAATATCTGTCTCCCCTACAATATCTGTCCCCCCTACAATATCTGTCTTCCCTACAATATCTGTCTCCCCTACAATATCTGTCTCCCCTGCAATATCTGTCTCCCCTACAATATCTGTCCCCCCTACAATATCTGTCTCCCCTACAATATCTGTCTCCCCTGCAATATCTGTCTTCCCTACAATATCTGTCCCCCCTACAATATCTGTCTCCCCTACAATATCTGTCCCCCCTACAATATCTGTCTCCCCTGCAATATCTGTCTCCCCTACAATATCTGTCCCCCCTACAATATCTGTCTCCCCTGCAATATCTGTCTCCCCTACAATATCTGTCTCCACTGCAATATCTGTCTCCCCTACAATATCTGTCCCCCCTACAATATCGTCCCCCCTACAATATCTGTCTTCCCTACAATATCTGTCCCCCCTACAATATCTGTCCCCCCTACAATATCTGTCTCCCCTGCAATATCTGTCTCCCCTACAATATCTGTCCCCCCTACAATATCGTCCCCCCTACAATATCTGTCTCCCCTACAATATCTGTCTCCCCTGCAATATCTGTCTCCCCTACAATATCTGTCCCCCCTACAATATCGTCCCCCCTACAATATCTGTCTCCCCTACAATATCTGTCTCCCCTGCAATATCTGTCTCCCCTACAATATCTGTCTCCCCTACAATATCTGTCCCCCCTACAATATCTGTCCCCCCTACAATATCTGTCTCCCCTACAATATCTGTCCCCCCTACAATATCTGTCTCCCCTGCAATATCTGTCTCCCCTACAATATCTGTCCCCCCTACAATATCTGTCTCCCCTGCAATATCTGTCTCCCCTACAATATCTGTCTCCCCTGCAATATCTGTCTCCCCTACAATATCTGTCCCCCCTACAATATCGTCCCCCCTACAATATCTGTCTTCCCTACAATATCTGTCCCCCCTACAATATCTGTCCCCCCTACAATATCTGTCTCCCCTGCAATATCTGTCCCCCCTACAATATCTGTCTCCCCTGCAATATCTGTCTCCCCTACAATATCTGTCCCCCCTACAATATCGTCCCCCCTACAATATCTGTCTTCCCTACAATATCGTCCCCCCTACAATATCGTCCCCCCTACAATATCTGTCTCCCCTACAATATCTGTCCCCCCTACAATATCTGTCTCCCCTACAATATCTGTCTCCCCTACAATATCTGTCCCCCCTACAATATCTGTCTCCCCTACAATATCTGTCTCCCCTACAATATCTGTCTCCCCTGCAATATCTGTCCCCCCTACAATATCTGTCTCCCCTACAATATCTGTCTTCCCTACAATATCTGTCTCCCCTACAATATCTGTCCCCCCTACAATATCTGTCTTCCCTACAATATCTGTCTTCCCTACAATATCTGTCCCCCCTACAAAATCTGTCTTCCCTACAATATCTGTCTTCCCTACAATATCTGTCCCCCCTACAATATCTGTCTCCCTACAATATCGTCCCCCCTACAATATCGGTCTCCCCTACAATATCTGTCTCCCCTACAATATCTGTCCCCCCTACAATATCTGTCTCCCCTACAATATCGTCCCCCCTACAATATCGTCCCCCCTACAATATCTGTCCCCCCTACAATATCTGTCCCCCCTACAATATCTGTCTCCCCTACAATATCTGTCTCCCCTACAATATCTGTCCCCCCTACAATATCTGTCTCCCTACAATATCGTCCCCCCTACAATATCTGTCTCCCCTACAATATCTGTCTCCCCTACAATATCTGTCCCCCCTACAATATCTGTCTCCCCTACAATATCGTCCCCCCTACAATATCGTCCCCCCTACAATATCTGTCCCCCCTACAATATCGTCCCCCCTACAATATCTGTCTTCCCTACAATATCGTCCCCCCTACAATATCGTCCCCCCTACAATATCGTCCCCCCCTACAATATCTGTCTCCCCTACAATATCTGTCCCCCCTACAATATCTGTCTCCCCTACAATATCGTCCCCCCTACAATATGTCTTCCCTACAATATCGTCCCCCCTACAATATCTGTCCCCCCTACAATATCTGTCTTCCCTACAATATTGTCCCCCCTACAATATCGTCCCCCCTACAATATCGTCCCCCCTACAATATCTGTCCCCCCTACAATATCTGTCCCCCCTACAATATCTGTCTCCCCTACAATATCGGCCCCCCTACAATATCTGTCTTCCCTACAATATCGTCCCCCCTACAATATCTGTCTTCCCTACAATATCGTCCCCCCTACAATATCGTCCCCACTACAATATCTGTCCCCCCTACAATATCGTCCCCCCTACAATATCGTCCCCCCTACAATATCTGTCCCCCCTACAATATCGTCCCCCATACAATATCGTCCCCCCTACATTATCGTCATGAAACACGGGGGTTTACTCATGTAGCTTCAGACACTGGAGTAAAAAGTTAATGTGATCATTAACACATGTGTTCTAGCGTCTCTGAAGACTCTTGTTCTAGTGTCTCTGAAGACTCTTGTTCTAGTGTCTCTGAAGACTCTTGTTCTAGTGTCTCTGAAGACTCTTGTTCTAGTGTCTCTGAAGACTCTTGTTCTAGTGTCTCTGAAGACTTGTGTTCTAGTGTCTCTGAAGACTCGTGTTCTAGTGTCTCTGAAGACTCTTGTTCTAGTGTCTCTGAAGACTCTTGTTCTAGTGTCTCTGAAGACTCTTGTTCTAGTGTCTCTGAAGACTCTTGTTCTAGTGTCTCTGAAGACTCTTGTTCTAGTGTCTCTGAAGACTCTTGTTCTAGTGTCTCTGAAGACTTGTGTTCTAGTGTCTCTGAAGACTCGTGTTCTAGTGTCTCTGAAGACTCTTGTTCTAGTGTCTCTGAAGACTGTTGTTCTAGCGTCTCTGAGGACTATTGTTCTAGTGTCTCTGAAGACTCGTGTTCTAGCGTCTCTGAAGACTCGTGGTCTAGTGTCTCTGAAGACTCTTGTTCTAGTGTCTCTGAAGACTCTTGTTCTAGTGTCTCTGAAGACTCGTGTTCTACCGTCTCTGAAGACTCGTGTTCTACCGTCTCTGAAGACTCTTGTTCTAGCGTCTCTGAAGACTTGTGTTCTAGTGTCTCTGAAGACTCGTGTTCTAGTGTCTCTGAAGACTTGTGTTCTAGTGTCTCTGAAGACTTGTGTTCTAGTGTCTCTGAAGACTTGTGTTCTAGTGTCTCTGAAGACTCTTGTTCTAGTGTCTCTGAAGACTTGTGTTCTTATGTCTCTGAAGACTCGTGTTCTAGTGTCTCTGAAGACTCTTGTTCTAGCGTCTCTGAAGACTCTTGTTCTAGTGTCTCTGAAGACTCTTGTTCTAGTGTCTCTGAAGACTTGTGTTCTAGTGTCTCTGAAGACTCGTGTTCTAGTGTCTCTGAAGACTCTTGTTCTAGTGTCTCTGAAGACTGTTGTTCTAGCGTCTCTGAGGACTATTGTTCTAGTGTCTCTGAAGACTCGTGTTCTAGCGTCTCTGAAGACTCGTGGTCTAGTGTCTCTGAAGACTCTTGTTCTAGTGTCTCTGAAGACTCTTGTTCTAGTGTCTCTGAAGACTCGTGTTCTACCGTCTCTGAAGACTCGTGTTCTACCGTCTCTGAAGACTCTTGTTCTAGCGTCTCTGAAGACTTGTGTTCTAGTGTCTCTGAAGACTCGTGTTCTAGTGTCTCTGAAGACTTGTGTTCTAGTGTCTCTGAAGACTTGTGTTCTAGTGTCTCTGAAGACTTGTGTTCTAGTGTCTCTGAAGACTCTTGTTCTAGTGTCTCTGAAGACTTGTGTTCTTATGTCTCTGAAGACTCGTGTTCTAGTGTCTCTGAAGACTCGTGTTCTAGCGTCTCTGAAGACTCGTGTTCTAGTGTCTCTGAAGACTTGTGTTCTAGTGTCTCTGAAGACTCGTGTTCTAGTGTCTCTGAAGACTTGTGTTCTAGTGTCTCTGAAGACTCGTGTTCTACCGTCTCTGAAGACTCTTGTTCTAGTGTCTCTGAAGACTCGTGTTCTAGCGTCTCTGAAGACTCGTGTTCTAGTGTCTCTGAAGACTTGTGTTCTAGTGTCTCTGAAGACTCGTGTTCTAGTGTCTCTGAAGACTTGTGTTCTAGTGTCTCTGAAGACTCGTGTTCTAGTGTCTCTGAAGACTCGTGTTCTAGCGTCTCTGAAGACTCGTGTTCTACCGTCTCTGAAGACTCTTGTTCTAGCGTCTCTGAAGACTTGTGTTCTAGTGTCTCTGAAGACTCGTGTTCTAGTGTCTCTGAAGACTCGTGTTCTAGTGTCTCTGAAGACTTGTGTTCTAGTGTCTCTGAAGACTCGTGTTCTAGTGTCTCTGAAGACTCGTGTTCTAGCGTCTCTGAAGACTCGTGTTCTACCGTCTCTGAAGACTCTTGTTCTAGCGTCTCTGAAGACTTGTGTTCTAGTGTCTCTGAAGACTCGTGTTCTAGTGTCTCTGAAGACTTGTGTTCTAGTGTCTCTGAAGACTTGTGTTCTAGTGTCTCTGAAGACTCGTGTTCTACCGTCTCTGAAGACTCTTGTTCTAGTGTCTCTGAAGACTTGTGTTATTATGTCTCTGAAGACTCGTGTTCTAGTGTCTCTGAAGACTCGTGTTCTAGCGTCTCTGAAGACTCGTGTTCTAGTGTCTCTGAAGACTTGTGTTCTAGTGTCTCTGAAGACTCGTGTTCTAGTGTCTCTGAAGACTTGTGTTCTAGTGTCTCTGAAGACTCGTGTTCTAGTGTCTCTGAAGACTCGTGTTCTACCGTCTCTGAAGACTCTTGTTCTAGTGTCTCTGAAGACTCGTGTTCTAGCGTCTCTGAAGACTCGTGTTCTAGTGTCTCTGAAGACTCGTGTTCTAGTGTCTCTGAAGACTTGTGTTCTAGTGTCTCTGAAGACTCGTGTTCTAGTGTCTCTGAAGACTCGTGTTCTAGCGTCTCTGAAGACTCGTGTTCTAGTGTCTCTGAAGACTTGTGTTCTAGTGTCTCTGAAGACTCGTGTTCTAGTGTCTCTGAAGACTTGTGTTCTAGTGTCTCTGAAGACTCGTGTTCTAGTGTCTCTGAAGACTTGTGTTCTTATGTCTCTGAAGACCCGTGTTCTAGTGTCTCTGAAGACTCGTGTTCTAGCGTCTCTGAAGACTCTTGTTCTAGTGTCTCTGAAGACTCGTGTTCTAGCGTCTCTGAAGACTCGTGTTCTAGCGTCTCTGAAGACTCGTGTTCTAGCGTCTCTGAAGACTCGTGTTCTAGTGTCTCTGAAGACTCGTGTTCTAGCGTCTCTGAAGACTCGTGTTCTACCGTCTCTGAAGACTCTTGTTCTAGCGTCTCTGAAGACTTGTGTTCTAGTGTCTCTGAAGACTCGTGTTCTAGTGTCTCTGAAGACTTGTGTTCTAGTGTCTCTGAAGACTTGTGTTCTAGTGTCTCTGAAGACTCGTGTTCTACCGTCTCTGAAGACTCTTGTTCTAGTGTCTCTGAAGACTTGTGTTATTATGTCTCTGAAGACTCGTGTTCTAGTGTCTCTGAAGACTCGTGTTCTAGCGTCTCTGAAGACTCGTGTTCTAGTGTCTCTGAAGACTTGTGTTCTAGTGTCTCTGAAGACTCGTGTTCTAGTGTCTCTGAAGACTTGTGTTCTTATGTCTCTGAAGACCCGTGTTCTAGTGTCTCTGAAGACTCGTGTTCCAGCGTCTCTGAAGACTCTTGTTCTAGTGTCTCTGAAGACTCGTGTTCTAGCGTCTCTGAAGACTCGTGTTCTAGCGTCTCTGAAGACTCGTGTTCTAGCGTCTCTGAAGACTCGTGTTCTAGTGTCTCTGAAGACTCGTGTTCTAGCGTCTCTGAAGACTCGTGTTCTACCGTCTCTGAAGACTCTTGTTCTAGCGTCTCTGAAGACTTGTGTTCTAGTGTCTCTGAAGACTCGTGTTCTAGTGTCTCTGAAGACTTGTGTTCTAGTGTCTCTGAAGACTTGTGTTCTAGTGTCTCTGAAGACTCGTGTTCTACCGTCTCTGAAGACTCTTGTTCTAGTGTCTCTGAAGACTTGTGTTATTATGTCTCTGAAGACTCGTGTTCTAGTGTCTCTGAAGACTCGTGTTCTAGCGTCTCTGAAGACTCGTGTTCTAGTGTCTCTGAAGACTTGTGTTCTAGCGTCTCTGAAGACTCGTGTTCTAGTGTCTCTGAAGACTCGTGTTCTAGCGTCTCTGAAGACTCGTGTTCTACCGTCTCTGAAGACTCGTGTTCTACCGTCTCTGAAGACTTGTGTTCTAGTGTCTCTGAAGACTCGTGTTCTAGTGTCTCTGAAGACTTGTGTTCTAGTGTCTCTGAAGACTTGTGTTCTAGTGTCTCTGAAGACTCGTGTTCTACCGTCTCTGAAGACTCTTGTTCTAGTGTCTCTGAAGACTTGTGTTATTATGTCTCTGAAGACTCGTGTTCTAGTGTCTCTGAAGACTCGTGTTCTAGCGTCTCTGAAGACTCGTGTTCTAGTGTCTCTGAAGACTTGTGTTCTAGTGTCTCTGAAGACTCGTGTTCTAGTGTCTCTGAAGACTTGTGTTCTAGTGTCTCTGAAGACTCGTGTTCTAGTGTCTCTGAAGACTCGTGTTCTACCGTCTCTGAAGACTCTTGTTCTAGTGTCTCTGAAGACTCGTGTTCTAGCGTCTCTGAAGACTCGTGTTCTAGTGTCTCTGAAGACTCGTGTTCTAGTGTCTCTGAAGACTTGTGTTCTAGTGTCTCTGAAGACTCGTGTTCTAGTGTCTCTGAAGACTCGTGTTCTAGCGTCTCTGAAGACTCGTGTTCTAGTGTCTCTGAAGACTTGTGTTCTAGTGTCTCTGAAGACTCGTGTTCTAGTGTCTCTGAAGACTTGTGTTCTAGTGTCTCTGAAGACTCGTGTTCTAGTGTCTCTGAAGACTTGTGTTCTTATGTCTCTGAAGACCCGTGTTCTAGTGTCTCTGAAGACTCGTGTTCTAGCGTCTCTGAAGACTCTTGTTCTAGTGTCTCTGAAGACTCGTGTTCTAGCGTCTCTGAAGACTCGTGTTCTAGCGTCTCTGAAGACTCGTGTTCTAGCGTCTCTGAAGACTCGTGTTCTAGTGTCTCTGAAGACTCGTGTTCTAGTTTCTCTGAAGACACTTGTTCTATCGTCTCTGAAGACTCGTGTTCTAGCGTCTCTGAAGACTCTTGTTCTAGCGTCTCTGAAGACTTGTGTTCTAGTGTCTCTGAAGACTCGTGTTCTAGTGTCTCTGAAGACTCGTGTTCTAGCGTCTCTGAAGACTCATGTTCTAGCGTCTCTGAAGACTCGTGTTCTAGTGTCTCTGAAGACTCGTGTTCTAGTGTCTTTGAAGACTCGTGTTCTAGTGTCTCTGAAGACTCGTGTTCTAGAGTCTCTGAAGACTCGTGTTCCAGTGTCTCTGAAGACTCGTGGTCTAGCGTATCTGAAGACTCGTGGTCTAGCGTCTCTGAAGACTCTTGTTCTAGCGTCTCTGAAGACTCTTGTTCTAGTGTCTCTGAAGACTAGTGTTCTAGTGTCTCTGAAGACTCTTGTTCTAGCGTCTCTGAAGACTTGTGTTCTTGTGTCTCTGAAGACTAGTGTTCTTGTGTCTCTGAAGACTCGTGTTCTAGTGTCTCTGAAGACTCGTGTTCTAGTGTCTCTGAAGACTCGTGTTCTAGTGTCTCTGAAGACTCGTGTTCTAGTGTCTCTGAAGACTCTTGTTCTAGCGTCTCTGAAGACTCGTGTTCTAGTGTCTCTGAAGACTCTTGTTCTAGTGTCTCTGAAGACTCTTGTTCTAGTGTCTCTGAAGACTCGTGTTCTAGCGTCTCTGAAGACTCTTGTTCTAGCGTCTCTGAAGACTCTTGTTCTAGTGTCTCTGAAGACTCGTGTTCTAGCGTCTCTGAAGACTCATGTTCTAGCGTCTCTGAAGACTCGTGTTCTAGTGTCTCTGAAGACTCGTGTTCTAGTGTCTCTGAAGACTCGTGTTCTAGTGTCTCTGAAGACTCGTGTTCTAGAGTCTCTGAAGACTTGTGTTCTAGTGTCTCTGAAGACTCGTGTTCTAGTGTCTCTGAAGACTCGTGTTCTAGCGTCTCTGAAGACTCGTGTTCTAGTGTCTCTGAAGACTTGTGTTCTAGTGTCTCTGAAGACTCGTGTTCTAGTGTCTCTGAAGACTCGTGTTCTAGTGTCTCTGAAGACTTGTGTTCTTATGTCTCTGAAGACCCGTGTTCTAGTGTCTCTGAAGACTCGTGTTCTAGCGTCTCTGAAGACTCTTGTTCTAGTGTCTCTGAAGACTCGTGTTCTAGCGTCTCTGAAGACTCGTGTTCTAGCGTCTCTGAAGACTCGTGTTCTAGCGTCTCTGAAGACTCGTGTTCTAGTGTCTCTGAAGACTCGTGTTCTAGTTTCTCTGAAGACTCTTGTTCTATCGTCTCTGAAGACTCGTGTTCTAGCGTCTCTGAAGACTCTTGTTCTAGCGTCTCTGAAGACTTGTGTTCTAGTGTCTCTGAAGACTCGTGTTCTAGTGTCTCTGAAGACTCGTGTTCTAGCGTCTCTGAAGACTCATGTTCTAGTGTCTCTGAAGACTCGTGTTCTAGTGTCTCTGAAGACTCGTGTTCTAGTGTCTCTGAAGACTCGTGTTCTAGTGTCTCTGAAGACTCGTGTTCTAGAGTCTCTGAAGACTCGTGTTCCAGTGTCTCTGAAGACTCGTGGTCTAGCGTATCTGAAGACTCGTGGTCTAGCGTCTCTGAAGACTCTTGTTCTAGCGTCTCTGAAGACTCTTGTTCTAGTGTCTCTGAAGACTAGTGTTCTAGTGTCTCTGAAGACTCTTGTTCTAGCGTCTCTGAAGACTTGTGTTCTTGTGTCTCTGAAGACTAGTGTTCTTGTGTCTCTGAAGACTCGTGTTCTAGCGTCTCTGAAGACTCGTGTTCTAGTGTCTCTGAAGACTCTTGTTCTAGTGTCTCTGAAGACTCTTGTTCTAGTGTCTCTGAAGACTCGTGTTCTAGCGTCTCTGAAGACTCTTGTTCTAGCGTCTCTGAAGACTCTTTTTCTAGTGTCTCTGAAGACTCTTGTTCTAGCGTCTTGAAGACTCTTGTTCTAGTGTCTCTGAAGACTCTTGTTCTAGTGTCTCTGAAGACTCTTGTTCTACCGTCTCTGAAGACTCTTGTTCTAGCGTCTCTGAAGACTCTTGTTCTAGTGTCTCTGAAGACTCGTGTTCTAGCGTCTCTGAAGACTTGTGTTCTAGTGTCTCTGAAGACTCTTGTTCTTGTGTCTCTGAAGACTCTTGTTCTAGTGTCTCTGAAGACTCGTGTTCTAGTGTCTCTGAAGACTCGTGTTCTAGCGTCTCTGAAGACTCGTGTTCTAGTGTCTCTGAAGACTCTTGTTCTTGTGTCTCTGAAGACTCTTGTTCTAGTGTCTCTGAAGACTCGTGTTCTAGTGTCTCTGAAGACTCTTGTTCTTGTGTCTCTGAAGACTCTTGTTCTAGCGTCTCTGAAGACTTGTGTTCTAGTGTCTCTGAAGACTCTTGTTCTTGTGTCTCTGAAGACTCGTGTTCTAGTGTCTCTGAAGACTCTTGTTCTTGTGTCTCTGAAGACTCTTGTTCTAGCGTCTCTGAAGACTTGTGTTCTAGTGTCTCTGAAGACTCTTGTTCTTGTGTCTCTGAAGACTCTTGTTCTAGTGTCTCTGAAGACTCGTGTTCTAGTGTCTCTGAAGACTCGTGTTCTAGCGTCTCTGAAGACTCGTGTTCTAGTGTCTCTGAAGACTCTTGTTCTTGTGTCTCTGAAGACTCGTGTTCTAGTGTCTCTGAAGACTCGTGTTCTAGTGTCTCTGAAGACTCGTGTTCTAGTGTCTCTGAAGACTCGTGTTCTAGTGTCTCTGAAGACTCGTGTTCTAGTGTCTCTGAAGACTCGTGTTCTAGCGTCTCTGAAGACTCTTGTTCTTGTGTCTCTGAAGACTCTTGTTCTAGCGTCTCTGAAGACTTGTGTTCTAGTGTCTCTGAAGACTCTTGTTCTTGTGTCTCTGAAGACTCTTGTTCTAGTGTCTCTGAAGACTCGTGTTCTAGTGTCTCTGAAGACTCGTGTTCTAGCGTCTCTGAAGACTCGTGTTCTAGTGTCTCTGAAGACTCTTGTTCTTGTGTCTCTGAAGACTCGTGTTCTAGTGTCTCTGAAGACTCTTGTTCTAGTGTCTCTGAAGACTCTTGTTCTAGTGTCTCTGAAGACTCGTGTTCTACCGTCTCTGAAGACTCTTGTTCTAGTGTCTCTGAAGACTCTTGTTCTAGTGTCTCTGAAGACTCTTGTTCTAGTGTCTCTGAAGACTCGTGTTCTACCGTCTCTGAAGACTCTTGTTCTAGTGTCTCTGAAGACTCTTGTTCTAGTGTCTCTGAAGACTCGTGTTCTACCGTCTCTGAAGACTCGTGTTCTAGTGTCTCTGAAGACTTGTGTTCTTGTGTCTCTGAAGACTCGTGTTCTAGTGTCTCTGAAGACTCGTGTTCTAGTGTCTCTGAAGACTTGTGTTCTAGTGTCTCTGAAGACTCTTGTTCTAGTGTCTCTGAAGACTTGTGTTCTAGTGTCTCTGAAGACTCGTGTTCTAGCGTCTCTGAAGACTCTTGTTCTAGTGTCTCTGAAGACTCGTGTTCTAGCATCTCTGAAGACTCTTGTTCTAGTGTCTCTGAAGACTCGTGTTCTAGTGTCTCTGAAGACTCTTGTTCTAGTGTCTCTGAAGACTCTTGTTCTAGTCTCTCTGAAGACTCGTGTTCTACCGTCTCTGAAGACTCTTGTTCTAGTGTCTCTGAAGACTTGTGTTCTTATGTCTCTGAAGAATCTTGTTCTAGTGTCTCTGAAGACTCGTGTTCTAGTGTCTCTGAAGACTCTTGTTCTAGTGTCTCTGAAGACTCGTGTTCTAGTGTCTCTGAAGACTCTTGTTCTAGTGTCTCTGAAGACTCGTGTTCTACCGTCTCTGAAGACTCTTGTTCTAGTGTCTCTGAAGACTTGTGTTCTTGTGTCTCTGAAGACTCGTGTTCTAGTGTCTCTGAAGACTCGTGTTCTAGTGTCTCTGAAGACTCTTGTTCTAGTGTCTCTGAAGACTCGTGTTCTAGTGTCTCTGAAGACTTGTGTTCTAGTGTCTCTGAGGACTCGTGTTCTAGTGTCTCTGAAGACTCTTGTTCTAGTGTCTCTGAAGACTCGTGTTCTAGCGTCTCTGAAGACTCGTGTTCTAGTGTCTCTGAAGACTCGTGTTCTAGCGTCTCTGAAGACTCTTGTTCTAGTGTCTCTTTAAGACTTGTGTTCTAGCGTCTCTGAAGACTCGTGTTCTCGTGTCTCTGAAGACTCTTGTTCTAGTGTCTCTGAAGACTCGTGTTCTAGTGTCTCTGAAGACTCGTGTTCTAGTGTCTCTGAAGACTCTTGTTCTAGTGTCTCTGAAGACTCGTGTTCTAGTGTCTCTGAAGACTCTTGTTCTAGTGTCTCTGAAGACTCGTGTTCTACCGTCTCTGAAGACTCTTGTTCTAGTGTCTCTGAAGACTTGTGTTCTTGTGTCTCTGAAGACTCGTGTTCTAGTGTCTCTGAAGACTCGTGTTCTAGTGTCTCTGAAGACTTGTGTTCTAGTGTCTCTGAAGACTCGTGTTCTAGTGTCTCTGAAGACTCTTGTTCTAGTGTCTCTGAAGACTCTTGTTCTAGTGTCTCTGAAGACTCGTGTTCTAGTGTCTCTGAAGACTCTTGTTCTAGTGTCTCTGAAGACTCGTGTTCTAGTGTCTCTGAAGACTCGTGTTCTAGTGTCTCTGAAGACTCGTGTTCTAGTGTCTCTGAAGACTCTTGTTCTAGCGTCTCTGAAGACTCTTGTTCTAGTGTCTCTGAAGACTCTTGTTCTAGTGTCTCTGAAGACTCTTGTTCTAGTGTCTCTGAAGACTTGTGTTCTAGTGTCTCTGAAGACTCTTGTTCTAGTGTCTCTGAAGACTCGTGTTCTAGTGTCTCTGAAGACTAGTGTTCTAGTGTCTCTGAAGACTCTTGTTCTAGTGTCTCTGAAGACTCGTGTTCTAGTGTCTCTGAAGACTTGTGTTCTAGTGTCTCTGAAGACTCTTGTTCTAGTGTCTCTGAAGACTCGTGTTCTAGTGTCTCTGAAGACTCGTGTTCTAGTGTCTCTGAAGACTTGTGTTCTAGTGTCTCTGAAGACTCTTGTTCTAGTGTCTCTGAAGACTCGTGTTCTAGTGTCTCTGAAGACTTGTGTTCTAGTGTCTCTGAAGACTCTTGTTCTAGTGTCTCTGAAGACTCGTGTTCTAGTGTCTCTGAAGACTTGTGTTCTAGTGTCTCTGAAGACTCTTGTTCTAGTGTCTCTGAAGACTCGTGTTCTAGTGTCTCTGAAGACTAGTGTTCTAGTGTCTCTGAAGACTCTTGTTCTAGTGTCTCTGAAGACTCGTGTTCTAGTGTCTCTGAAGACTCGTGTTCTAGTGTCTCTGAAGACTCGTGTTCTAGTGTCTCCACCAGGCGTCCTCTTACTCTCCGCTCGCAGCCTCTCGCCTCCCCGACACTCGGGTAAAACATGGCTTCTGTCAGGAGCGGCGTCAGGGGAGCCCTAATGATGGCGATGAAAAACAAATGCAAATGATTACCTTGGGGTTCCCTCTCGCGCCGGGTTCTGTCACTCCAGCCTCTGGCGGTCGTGGATGGATCACTTCGCGTTCGCTCGCCTGTGGAGAACAAACACGAGCTGATAACACTGTGATCTGAAGAACAATCGATCACATGATCTCAGTCCGACTTATACTCTGGAGCGACTTTTGTGTGAAATTATGAACACATTATTACATCATTTCACATGTTATTCTCACACTAAACCACCAGAGGGCGCTCTAGGCCTGTGTTGATCATTTCCACGTAGAAGAGGAAGCATCTTCTACCTCCGGAGTTAGTTAGTTGTTTAAAAGTGACACGAGGATGAAGAGTTATTTGGAGTTACAGGGATGGTTTGGTAAACTAGTTAGTTATTGATGCTATAGTTCTCTGAATAACTCTTCATATGTTATGTTAACATACCAGGTTCTCACTTCATGTAACGTAACATTATTCTGTTGTTGCCTCTAGTTTTATTTTAATCTTTCAAGATCACATGTCTGTTCTTGGATTTTATCAAATCAATTTCCCCCAAAAACACGACTTATACTCCAGTGCGACTTATATATGTTTTTACTTCTTTATTGTGTATTTTATGTCTGGAGCGACTCGTGCTCCGGAGACACTTATAGTCCAGAACATACTGTAATGCATTACTTGAATATCTTTCTTCACTTTCAGTCGCTGTCGACGTCCACATCATGAGGTCAGAGTTCCTCGGCTCGTGATGAACGTGTAGAACGTTCTGCTGAACACGAATGAAATCCTCCGTCGACTGACTCGTCCTCCACAGCGGTTCTGATCCGACTGCCGGCGGAGAAAATGTAAATGAGTGTTTGCTTCGGCGCAGCCAGAGTTCAGCGTGAAAATGTTGCAGCAGGTCGAGCCGAGAAGATGCAGTTTTGATGATTCGTTTCTCTTGTTCCTCCACGAGGACGGAGGAGGTCGAGGAGCTTCAATCATGTTCTCCAGGAGACAATCTTCGCCGAGTCACCAGAGATTATTCCATCCATCTATACATCCATCTATACATCCATCCATCCATCCATCCATCCATCCATCCATCCATCCATCCATCCATCCATCTATACATCCATCCATCCATCCATCCATCCATTCATCCATCCATCCATCCATCCATCCATCCATCCATCCATCCATTCATCCATCCATCCATCCATCCATTTGTCCATTCATCCATCCATCCATCCATTCATCCATCCATCCATCCATCCATCCATCCATCCATCCATCCATCCATCCATCCATCCATCCATCCATCCAACCATCCATCCATCCATCCATCCATCCATCCATCCATCCATCCATCCAACCATCCATCCATCCATCCAACCATCCATCCATCCGTCCATCCATCCATCCAACCATCCATCCATCCATCCATCCATCCAACCATCCATCCATGAGTATTGAGGGTTTTTATCAAATTCCCTTTTCCTGGTTTTTCCTTTTCCTATTTATTCCACGAGTTGGTGAACGACTTGATTTCAGACTTTTCATGGCCCTTAGTTTCTGCTCCATACAGTTGGTTATATTTACACGAGATCATTTTTCCGGCATGTTTCACGACCTTCTTTATTATTCCAGCGACGACGGTGAGAATCCCCAGCCGTGATCCGGACTAATCCTGTTGTGTGTGAATACACTCGCAAAATATTCATCTCCTCGGACGCGTCAAGGTCACGGACACGTCGTCCAAACCTGCGATGAAAACTCTCCAGGACCGAAGCAGCTTCTCCATCAGCGACGTTCCAGCGATTAACTTGTTCGCAGCTTCAGGCCCGAAGGTTCGTATCAAGGAAAACAATCTGGAACAATTTCATGATGGATTCGTCGCGACTCACACCAGGAGATGGAAACGACTGGAGGTCACGACCTTTCACGCCACGGCAGGTTTTACTGCGAAGAAAAACTCACAACAAAACATGTTTTACCGGATTTAACGTGTATTACTCATGAATATAATTCTGATGCTAAAATATTTGTAAAAACAATGAATATATTTCTTCAATCAAAACATAATAATTAAAATGATTTTATTTTTGATTTGACTGTTTTGAACGTTCAACTATAAGTACATTTACAAATACTGTGTATAAAAACATGTATTTGTCGATTAATTAATTAAAAAAAGCAGATTAAATTATTATTATTAAAACATAAAATCTTTAAACCTAATTTAATGTAATTTATTCTGTTTAATTATTGAATAACAATTATCTGAATGTAAAATATATTAAGAAGAAGAAATAATAAAGTTTTATTTTGAAATAGTTTAAATTGAAAGAACCATGTATTAAAATAACAATATTCTCAAGAGAGTAAAATGTTATTAATGTTAAATAAAGTTAAATAAGTGACAGTAAAGGTACGATTTATTTATTTATTTTCTCAACTCAAGACATGTTGAATATCATTTTTGTTCGTAACTTTCATTTTTCTTCTTTTATTCCTCGATAATGTTTCAATATCAGGATCTTGATCAAGTCAAGGTCGTCGAGCTGATGCTGAAGTGAGTTTTTCTGCTGGTGATGAAGTATTTGAATCATGTATTCACGGAAGATGAGGGTCTGATGATGAAGATGTATAAGGATATAAATCCATCTAGAACTTCTGACTCACAAAGATTTTAAATCTAATTTTCCTGCTGAACCTGAAGAATAACTCTAAAGACGAGCTTCTGTTAAAGTAAACATGTTCTGACCAGGATGTTGAGTTGATGTTGAGAGGAGATGGAAGTCGTAAAAAAACATGACACAGATCAAACACCAGCAAAACAAAATCTTTTCTTCACGTTGCCTCTTTAAATTCTTTAAACTCGGTGTCGCTGCTTTGCAGGCTCGTCGCCTCATCCGGAGCCAAAGGTCGCGCCGGCGCTCAATATTCAGATGCTTCACGTGTTTAATCATCGCACCGAGATATGAGCCGCACACTAATCAGGAGCTTCTCCGCGATAACGTCCTTCAGGACCTTCTATGTACGCCGGGAGATGAACCCTGAGACGAGCACCTACAGTGAGACAAGCACCTACAGTGAGACGAGCACCTACAGTTAGACGAGCACCTACAGTTAGACGAGCACCTACAGTGAGACGAGCACCTACAGTGAGACGAGCACCTACAGTTAGACGAGCACCTACAGTGAGACAAGCACCTACAGTTAGACGAGCACCTACAGTTAGACGAGCACCTACAGTGAGACAAGCACCTACAGTGAGACGAGCACCTACAGTTAGACGAGCACCTACAGTTAGACGAGCACCTACAGTTAGACGAGCACCTACAGTGAGACGAGCACCTACAGTGAGACGAGCACCTACAGTGAGACGAGCACCTACAGTGAGACGAGCACCTACAGTTAGACGAGCACCTACAGTGAGACGAGCACCTACAGTTAGATGAGCACCTACAGTTAGACGAGCACCTACAGTGAGACGAGCACCTACAGTGAGACGAGCACCTACAGTGAGACGAGCACCTACAGTGAGACGAGCACCTACAGTGAGACGAGCACCTACAGTGAGACGAGCACCTACAGTTAGACGAGCGACTACAGTGAGACGAGCACCTACAGTGAGACGAGCACCTACAGTGAGACGAGCACCTACAGTTAGACGAGCACCTACAGTGAGACGAGCACCTACAGTTAGACGAGCACCTACAGTGAGACGAGCACCTACAGTGAGACGAGCACCTACAGTTAGACGAGCACCTACAGTTAGACGAGCACCTACAGTTAGACGAGCACCTACAGTGAGACGAGCACCTACAGTGAGACGAGCACCTACAGTGAGACGAGCACCTACAGTGAGACGAGCACCTACAGTGAGACGAGCACCTACAGTGAGACGAGCACCTACAGTGAGACGAGCACCTACAGTGAGACGAGCACCTACAGTTAGACGAGCACCTACAGTGAGACGAGCACCTACAGTGAGACGAGCACCTACAGTGAGACGAGCACCTACAGTGAGACGAGCACCTACAGTTAGACGAGCGACTACAGTGAGACGAGCACCTACAGTGAGACGAGCACCTACAGTGAGACGAGCACCTACAGTTAGACGAGCACCTACAGTGAGACGAGCACCTACAGTTAGACGAGCACCTACAGTTAGACGAGCACCTACAGTGAGACGAGCACCTACAGTGAGACGAGCACCTACAGTGAGACGAGCACCTACAGTGAGACGAGCACCTACAGTTAGACGAGCACCTACAGTGAGACGAGCACCTACAGTGAGACGAGCACCTACAGTTAGACGAGCACCTACAGTTAGACGAGCACCTACAGTTAGACAAGCACCTACAGTTAGACGAGCACCTACAGTTAGACAAGCACCTACAGTGAGACGAGCACCTACAGTGAGACGAGCACCTACAGTGAGACGAGCACCTACAGTAAGACGAGCACCTACAGTGAGACAAGCACCTACAGTTAGACGAGCACCTACAGTGAGACGAGCACCTACAGTGAGACGAGCACCTACAGTGAGACAAGCACCTATAGTTAGACGAGCACCTACAGTTAGACGTGGACCTACAGTGAGACGAGCACCTACAGTTAGACGAGCACCTACAGTGAGACGAGCACCTACAGTTAGACGAGCACCTACAGTGAGACGAGCACCTACAGTGAGACGAGCACCTACAGTTAGACAAGCACCTACAGTGAGACAAGCACCTACAGTTAGACGAGCACCTACAGTGAGACGAGCACCTACAGTTAGACGAGCACCTACAGTTAGACGAGCACCTACAGTGAGACGAGCACCTACAGTGAGACGAGCACCTACAGTGAGACGAGCACCTACAGTGAGACGAGCACCTACAGTTAGACGAGCACCTACAGTTAGACGAGCACCTACAGTTAGACGAGCACCTACAGTGAGACGAGCACCTACAGTTAGACGAGCACCTACAGTGAGACGAGCACCTACAGTGAGACGAGCACCTACAGTTAGACGAGCACCTACAGTGAGACAAGCACCTACAGTGAGACGAGCATCTACAGTGAGACGAGCACCTACAGTGAGACGAGCACCTACAGTTAGACGAGCACCTACAGTGAGACAAGCACCTACAGTGAGACGAGCACCTACAGTGAGACGAGCACCTACAGTTAGACGAGCACCTACAGTGAGACGAGCACCTACAGTGAGACGAGCACCTACAGTGAGACGAGCACCTACAGTTAGACGAGCACCTACAGTTAGACGAGCACCTACAGTGAGACAAGCACCTACAGTGAGACGAGCATCTACAGTGAGACGAGCACCTACAGTGAGACGAGCACCTACAGTTAGACGAGCACCTACAGTGAGACAAGCACCTACAGTGAGACGAGCACCTACAGTGAGACGAGCACCTACAGTTAGACGAGCACCTACAGTTAGACGAGCACCTACAGTGAGACGAGCACCTACAGTGAGACGAGCACCTACAGTGAGACGAGCACCTACAGTTAGACGAGCACCTACAGTTAGACGAGCACCTACAGTGAGACGAGCACCTACAGTGAGACGAGCACCTACAGTGAGACAAGCACCTACAGTTAGACGAGCACCTACAGTGAGACGAGCACCTACAGTGAGACGAGCACCTACAGTGAGATGAGCACCTACAGTGAGACGAGCACCTACAGTGAGACGAGCACCTACAGTGAGACGAGCACCTACAGTGAGATGAGCACCTACAGTGAGACGAGCACCTACAGTGAGACGAGCACCTACAGTTAGACGAGCACCTACAGTTAGACGAGCACCTACAGTGAGACGAGCACCTACAGTTAGACAAGCACCTACAGTGAGACGAGCACCTACAGTGAGACGAGCACCTACAGTGAGACGAGCACCTACAGTGAGACGAGCACCTACAGTTAGACGAGCACCTACAGTGAGACGAGCACCTACAGTTAGACGAGTACCTACAGTTAGACGAGCACCTACAGTTAGACGAGCACCTACAGTGAGACAAGCACCTACAGTTAGACGAGCACCTACAGTTAGACGAGGACCTACAGTGAGACGAGCACCTACAGTTAGACGAGCACCTACAGTGAGACGAGCACCTACAGTTAGACGAGCACCTACAGTGAGACGAGCACCTACAGTGAGACGAGCACCTACAGTTAGACAAGCACCTACAGTGAGACAAGCACCTACAGTTAGACGAGCACCTACAGTGAGACGAGCACCTACAGTTAGACGAGCACCTACAGTTAGACGAGCACCTACAGTGAGACGAGCACCTACAGTGAGACGAGCACCTACAGTGAGACGAGCACCTACAGTTAGACGAGCACCTACAGTTAGACGAGCACCTACAGTGAGACGAGCACCTACAGTGAGACGAGCACCTACAGTGAGACGAGCACCTACAGTGAGACGAGCACCTACAGTTAGACGAGCACCTACAGTTAGACGAGCACCTACAGTTAGACGAGCACCTACAGTGAGACGAGCACCTACAGTGCTAAGTAAGTAAGTAAGTAAGTAAGTTGGTAAGTAAGTAAGTAAGTAAGTAAGTAAGTTGGTAAGTAAGTAAGTAAGTAAGTAAGTAAGTAAGTAAGTAAGTAAGTAAGTTGGTAAGTAAGTAAGTAAGTAAGTAAGTTGGTAAGTAAGTAAGTAAGTAAGTAAGTAAGTTGGTAAG
>NC_141821.1:1501931-1589431 GCF_982586985.1 Callionymus lyra | reverse complement strand
CCATATCAGGTCCTACTTCATTTCCATCCAGGGATATGAACCAGTTTTTACCGAACATTCTAACTCTGGTCAATTCAGATGTAGTTTCTTTATTTCAAATTAAACTGAAGGTCATGTGTGTCATGGATGGATGGATGGACGGACGGACGGACGGACGGACGGACGGACGGACGGACGGACGGACGGACGGACGGACGGACGGACGGACGGACGGACGGACGGACGGACGGACGGACGGACGGACGGACGGACGGACGGACGGACAGACAGATAGATAGATAGATAGATAGATAGATAGATAGATAGATAGATAGATAGATAGATAGATAGATAGATAGATAGATAGATAGATAGATAGATAGATAGATAGATAGATAGATAGATAGATAGATAGATAGATAGATAGATAGATAGATAGATAGATAGATAGATAGATAGATAGATAGATAGATAGATAGATAGATAGATAGATAGATAGATAGATAGATAGATAGATAGATAGATAGATAGATAGATAGATAGATAGATAGATAGATAGATAGATAGATAGATAGATAGATAGATAGATAGATAGATAGATAGATAGATAGATAGATAGATAGATAGATAGATAGATAGATAGATAGATAGATGGATGGATGGATAGATAGATAGATAGAACCTGAACCTGAACCTGAACCTGAACCTGAACCTGAACCTGAACCTGAACCTGAACCTGAACCTGAACCTGAACCTGAACCTGAACCTGAACCTGAACCTGAACCTGAACCTGAACCTGAACCTGAACCTGAACCTGAACCTGAACCTGAACCTGAACCTGAACCTGAACCTGAACCCTGTCCTTATACTTCCACTAAACACTCACATTAAAGGTGTATCTTCTCTGTGACGTCATCACTTCCTCGCCAGTAACAATCAGTCGACCCTGAGAAATCCACTTGTTTATTTGCTCATATTTCCTCCTCCCTTCCCTCTTTGTTGTTCTCTCCTCCTCCTCCTCCCTCCATCTTCTGGGTGTGAAGTTAAAGTATTTGTATTTTCTCTCTAGACGGATGTGTTCATCCTTCTCTCCTCTCCGTTATCAATCAACCATTTTCACGGCGCTGACCTTCACTTGGGCTGCAGTGCCATCTAGTGGCGGCGGTTGGTAACCGCGAGAGCGACCGCGGCCCGAGTTGAACTTGAACGCATCATTTGAAATGAAGGTCCTGCTGCTCGTGAAGATGCTTTATTTGAACGTCCAGACACCGAGATTGTCTTCTTCATCTCCATGTTCTCTTCTGTCCAAACATCCGTCCTCTCTTACCTTCTCCAGGTGTTTCTTCTCATCCCTTCATTTCTCCTCGTGTTTCTTCTCATCCCTTCATTTCTCCTCGTGTTGCATTCACGGACCATCTCATGCTTTAATGAAATCAAAGCCCGTTTGAACCTCATTGAACACAATTTAACACTTGAGTTCTGGGATAAATTCAGATTCATTTCTGCTCTAATAAAACCCTCAACATTCCTTCCTTTCATTCACTCCTTCTTTCATCTCTTCTCTCACTTCATCCTTCTCTTGAGAGGATCTACAAACTCTATGGTGTGTTTCTTGAATGTAGCCATTAGTGCAACAAAGCGATGTAGCCAAAGGTGTTAATGATGTCAATAAATAATTAGATCCTTGTGTGAAGGTAGAAGAAAAGTTGAATCGTTTCATCTCCTGCCTACTCTCAACACAAATCACTATATCATCCACAGACATCATCGACACGACTCGCTCCATCAGACATGATTCATGATTTCATACTTCTTTAATGGAAGATAAGAAAAGATAAGACAAAGCTTTGTGGGCGTCGGGGATTTTGAAAAGTGCGTCATGATGTGAACATGAGGATAAGTTGGTAACATTATAAATAAGACTCTATTTAATAAAAAAAATAAAAAAAAACACTGATTACAATATTGATACAAACAAATATGTTCATTTATATGAATATAAGTCCAATGTTTTCTTTTTGTATAACAGTTTTCGTGTATATATATAAAAAATAAATCATGTTTAATTTCGTTTAATGATCTGCTTTTATTTCACTGATATTCTAAGAATGTCGTTTGCGATTCATCTTCTGTCCACTAGATGGAGCCAGCGGTCCGTGACTCCCGGTGGCTCGCTCTTGATTGGTTGAAATCCCGCGTTGACTCAGAAGTGATGGAAACACGTGACACTGAAGACAAGAGTGACGTATGGAGAGTGAGCCATGAACACCTTTACCTTTTACTCTTCAACGTCATGTAGTATTTGTTTCACGTTTGTTATTTTAAAAAAGGAGGAATTTCTTGAATATTTTCTTTTCAATCATGTGTTTTTTATACATCTCGACATTTTCTTATTTTTTGTACACATTTCTACAGATTTTATTTCATACTAATTAGATAATAGAATATTAATGTGTAGAATAAGTTTTCTTCACCACATTTATAACATTATCAATGTTTTCTTCTTAAAACTCGTTTATTTTCTTTGTTTTTGTTCACATTTTCAACTGTCAGGATAGAACTTGAACGCACCACACCTTTGCAGCGTTATAAAAGTATTGTTTAATTAGTAATATTGTAATAATGTGTTATTTCCTTCAAAAGTGTCGCGTCTCTCTTTGATCACAAACACGATTTGCATAATAATCTATATTTAAAAACACTTTGAATCTGACATTTGGAAGCAGCAGCAAATGCAAATGAGGCAACAAAGAGCTGAATTAACGACGCTTTTCTCTCACCTGAGTGAACAAAACATTATGACCATCTGTCTCATGGCTGCAGATGCTGGAAGTACTTGTTTGTACTCAAACATGTGGAGCAAATATTTTGAGTAGATTTTGAGGACTTTAATTATAACAAAATTATTTGATGCAAAAGTACTAAATATTAGTGAAGTGACACTGTTTCATGAAGCTTCATCGACACATCACTACCATCTAGTGGACTCTGAAGATAATGACACTGTTTCATGAAGCTTCATCAACACATCACTACCATCTAGTGGACTCTGAAGATAATGACACTGTTTCATGAAGCTTCATCAACACATCACTACCATCTAGTGGACTCTGAAGATAATGACACTGTTTCATGAAGCTTCATCAACACATCACTACCATCTAGTGGACTCTGAAGATAATGACACTGTTTCATGAAGCTTCATCAACACATCACTACCATCTAGTGGACTCTGAAGATAATGACACTGTTTCATGAAGCTTCATCGACACATCACTACCATCTAGTGGACTCTGAAGATAATGACACTGTTTCATGAAGCTTCATCGACACATCACTACCATCTAGTGGACTCTGAAGATAATGACACTGTTTCATGAAGCTTCATCGACACATCACTACCATCTAGTGGACTCTGAAGATAATGACACTGTTTCATGAAGCTTCATCGACACATCACTACCATCTAGTGGACTCTGAAGATAATGACACTGTTTCATGAAGCTTCATCGACACATCACTTCATGTTTCATGAAGCTTCATCAACATATCACTACCATCTAGTGGACTCTGAAGATAATGACACTGTTTCATGAAGCTTCATCGACACATCACTACCATCTAGTGGACTCTGAAGATAATGACACAGTTTCAGTTCTTAATCTTGTGTTGGACTGGATGAATATGTGCTTTTATTTTGAAGTCTATGACTTAACTCTGATCTCAATGGTTACATTTGGCCACTGCTCGTTATTAAACGTCGATCTCCTCGACAATAGTTTTGACTCGAAGCTCACATTCGAACCAAGAAATCTGGGCTCAGCCTCCTTTACTTCCAAATAATCGAGTTAAACTGTCACTACTGACCCAGTCCTGCTGCCTCCATCAGACTCGCAGCTCACGACTCTGGTGACGACTCAGAGAAAATGTACTTTTGCTCTACTTTGTGTCAGCAGTGAAACTTGAATATTAAGTTTCGTTTCATTGTCAGAGGCTTCACAAAGTTCTTGAAGTGTAACGTGTCAGAGTCGTAAACACAGTGATATGTTCTGTGTTCACGTGTCAAAAACACCAAAAATACTAATCTTTGCACAGACTCATGGGTTAATGTCATGTTGCACCGAATCGAATGGTTTGTTTTTCAGATGAATCGTTCCTGAATGTTTCATCGACATGTTTCTCTTTCTGTTTCTACTCGTCTTCTCGTGAAGAGATGCTCAAACACTTCCACCTGCTGAACCTTACATCACACATGTTGAACTGAACCCACTCTTCTTCCGATCTTCTGCCTCCGTCCACTAACCCATGTTTCTTCCTTCTTCCCTCCTTTTCACAAACCTTCCCTTTCTTTGCCAGTTCTTTCCACTCATCCTTCCAACTACTGACGTCTTCTTTTCTACCCTCACTTACTCCTGCCTACACTCTTTCCATCTCTTCCATTATTCTCAAACCATCATGAACTTGTCCAGTCTCTCCCTGGTTTGGTTTCGACCTCCATCAGCCTCTCCTGCCCTCCTTCATCTTTTCATCCTTTCCTTTCCTCCATCTCTTCTACCACAACCTCTTTCTCTTCCTTCTTCCTCGCAAACCCTTCGAACCTTACCTTAGCTGTCGTCGTTCTTCTCTTTCTAAGCACACGTTCAGTTTATTCCTCTCTCAACGGCTCTTCTTCCCGAGCCAGAACCCTTCCTCCCTCATGGTCACCTTCCATTGACCCGTCAGAACCACCTTCCTAGAACCTGCCTAGAACCTCTACTGTCTCTCTCTCTCAACTTAGCCCCAGTACCATCTCCTGACTGATCTCTGACCGTTCGGTCTCGTCGTTGCATTATGGATGTCGACTCTCGCAGGTCGGTCGTAAATCACGGCGATGAAGCCGACAGATGGCGTCAATACGGTCGACAGGCGAAGTCAATTCATCTCCAGACGAAATAATCGAAGGCGGACATAAAAAGTGAGGCGGAGGAGGTTGAGACTCACTTGGAGACTCGAGGCGCTCCATAAATCCCGCCGGTGTCTGCGTCCGACACGTTTACGAGCCTGTTGTTCTGAGGTATTACAGTCGCACACACTCGCCATCACATCGTTTCATTAGACGACACCACGGCCGACACGGGTTTCAACGGACGGTCAATCAGGCGGCGACAATTACCCGAAGCACAAACAAATAAGGCAGAGTGTCGTGATGGAGTCAATCATCGTTTGAAGCTTAAAGTGCCGCACATCACACGGTGATCTGTCACTCGCACACACACCTGCAGGGATACGACACAACAAGCACTTACGTTTGCTCGTGTGTGCGAGTGAGAGTCGAGTTAAACAGTGTCTCAGGTAACAATGCGTTTAGTTCTGATAAATAACATCCTCTTGACTCAAGCCAACACCAAAGATGATCCAAGACACGGATCTGTGACGTCACCTGGGCTTCGAACCCGATCTGCAGACGCGGCCATCTTGGAAATGCATCGTCAAGACTCGAGTCAAGAGTCAAAGTCAAGTGAAACCAAACCTTCATTGAACCTCAATGACACTAAAAAGAGTTGAAACGTCGAGTCAGCCTGGATCGTTACGTTTGACAAAAACTGATGAACAGGGATTTAATGGGAAACTAACAATATATATTACTATTAATGATCTTTATCTTATCTGTACGTCAGTGTTGGGTAAATAACGCCACACCGTTAATTTTGACAGGCCACTAGAGGTCGCTCTCAGTTTCATCATGATGTCAGCTTTTCATTGAGTGAATAGATCATAACTATTATATTGCATAGAGTGCCATCGACCTTACGATCCTTAAACTCTGATCTATTAGTTATACCAAAAATCTCTAAATGTAGATTTGGAGCCAGGGCCTTCAGTTTTCAAGCCCCTCTGCTGTGGAACCAACTACAGGTAGGCAGACACTCTCTCTATGTTTAAAAACAATCTTAAAACCTTACTTTTCGATAAAGCCTATAACTAACTTAACTGTTTATCTTTAGCTGCTATAACTAATTTAACTGTTTATCTTAGCTGCTATAACTAACTTAACTGTTTATCTTAGCTGCTATAACTAACTTAACTGTTTATCTTTAGCTGCTATAACTAACTTAACTGTTTATCTTAGCTGCTATAACTAATTTAACTGTTTATCTTAGCTGCTATAACTAATTTAACTGTTTATCTTAGCTGCTATAACTAACTTAACTGTTTATCTTTAGCTGCTATAACTAACTTAACTGTTTATCTTAGCTGCTATAACTAACTTAACTGTTTATCTTAACTGCTATAACTAACTTAACTGTTTATCTTAGCTGCTATAACTAACTTAACTGTTTATCTTAGCTGCTATAACTAACTTAACTGTTTATCTTAGCTGCTATAACTAACTTAACTGTTTATCTTAGCTGCTATAACTAACTTACCTGTTTATCTTAGCTGCTATAACTAAATTAACTGTTTATCTTAGCTGCTATAACTAACTTAACTGTTTATCTTAGCTGCTATAACTAACTTAACTGTTTATCTTAGCTGCTATAACTAACTTACCTGTTTATCTTAGCTGCTATAACTAATTTAACTGTTTATCTTAGCTGCTATAACTAACTTAACTGTTTATCTTAGCTGCTATAACTAACTTAACTGTTTATCTTAGCTGCTATAACTAACTTACCTGTTTATCTTAGCTGCTATAACTAATTTAACTGTTTATCTTAGCTGCTATAACTAACTTAACTGTTTATCTTAGCTGCTATAACTAACTTAACTGTTTATCTTAGCTGCTATAACTAACTTAACTGTTTATCTTAGCTGCTATAACTAATTTAACTGTTTATCTTAGCTGCTATAACTAACTTAACTGTTTATCTTAGCTGCTATAACTAACTTAACTGTTTATCTTAGCTGCTATAACTAACTTAACTGTTTATCTTTAGCTGCTATAACTAACTTAACTGTTTATCTTAGCTGCTATAACTAACTTAACTGTTTATCTTAGCTGCTATAACTAACTTAACTGTTTATCCTTAGCTGCTATAACTAACTTAACTGTTTATCTTAGTTGCTATAACTAACTTAACTGTTTACCTTTAGCTGCTATAACTAACTTAACTGTTTATCTTAGCTGCTATTACTAACTTAACTGTTTATCTTAGCTGCTATAACTAACTTAACTGTTTATCTTAGCTGCTATAACTAACTTAACTGTTTATCTTAGCTGCTATAACTAACTTACCTGTTTATCTTAGCTGCTATAACTAATTTAACTGTTTATCTTAGCTGCTATAACTAACTTAACTGTTTATCTTTAGCTGCTATAACTAACTTAACTGTTTATCTTAGATGCTATAACTAACTTAACTGTTTATCTTTAGCTGCTATAACTAACTTAACTGTTTATCTTTAGCTGCTATAACTAACTTAACTGTTTATCTTTAGCTGCTATAACTAACTTAACTGTTTATCTTAGCTGCTATAACTAACTTAACTGTTTATCTTAGCTGCTATAACTAACTTAACTGTTTATCTTAGCTGCTATAACTAACTTAACTGTTTATCTTTAGCTGCTATAACTAACTTAACTGTTTATCTTAGCTGCTATAACTAACTTAACTGTTTATCTTAGCTGCTATAACTAACTTAACTGTTTATCTTAGCTGCTATAACTAACTTAACTGTTTATCTTAGCTGCTATAACTAACTTAACTGTTTATCTTAGCTGCTATAACTAACTTAACTGTTTATCTTAGCTGCTATAACTAACTTAACTGTTTATCTTTAGCTGCTATAACTAACTTAACTGTTTATCTTTAGCTGCTATAACTAACTTAACTGTTTATCTTTAGCTGCTATAACTAACTTAACTGTTTATCTTAGCTGCTATAACTAACTTAACTGTTTATCTTAGCTGCTATAACTAACTTAACTGTTTATCTTAGCTGCTATAACTAACTTAACTGTTTATCTTAGCTGCTATAACTAACTTAACTGTTTATCTTAGCTGCTATAACTAACTTACCTGTTTATCTTAGCTGCTATAACTAATTTAACTGTTTATCTTAGCTGCTATAACTAACTTAACTGTTTATCTTTAGCTGCTATAACTAACTTAACTGTTTATCTTAGATGCTATAACTAACTTAACTGTTTATCTTTAGCTGCTATAACTAACTTAACTGTTTATCTTTAGCTGCTATAACTAACTTAACTGTTTATCTTTAGCTGCTATAACTAACTTAACTGTTTATCTTAGCTGCTATAACTAACTTAACTGTTTATCTTAGCTGCTATAACTAACTTAACTGTTTATTTTAGCTGCTATAACTAACTTAACTGTTTATCTTTAGCTGCTATAACTAACTTAACTGTTTATCTTAGCTGCTATAACTAACTTAACTGTTTATCTTAGCTGCTATAACTAACTTAACTGTTTATCTTAGCTGCTATAACTAACTTAACTGTTTATCTTAGCTGCTATAACTAACTTAACTGTTTATCTTTAGCTGCTATAACTAACTTAACTGTTTATCTTTAGCTGCTATAACTTACTTAACTGTTTATCTTTAGCTGCTATAACTAACTTAACTGTTTATCTTAGCTGCTATAACTAACTTAACTGTTTATCTTAGCTGCTATAACTAACTTAACTGTTTATCTTTAGCTGCTATAACTAACTTAACTGTTTATCTTAGCTGCTATAACTAACTTAACTGTTTATCTTTAGCTGCTATAACTAACTTAACTGTTTATCTTAGCTGCTATAACTAACTTAACTGTTTATCTTAGCTGCTATAACTAACTTAACTGTTTATCTTAGCTGCTATAACTAACTTAACTGTTTATCTTAGCTGCTATAACTAACTTAACTGTTTATCTTAGCTGCTATAACTAACTTAACTGTTTATCTTAGCTGCTATAACTAACTTAACTGTTTATCTTAGCTGCTATAACTAACTTAACTGTTTATCTTAGCTGCTATAACTAACTTAACTGTTTATCTTTAGCTGCTATAACTAACTTAACTGTTTATCTTAGCTGCTATAACTAACTTAACTGTTTATCTTAGCTGCTATAGGCTGAGAATGCTGGAGGAGTTTTAGACACCAGCTCTGTTTAGATCTTTTATAATGATGTCACTGAATTCAGTTCCGACGACTGACACACATCCCTGTTACTCACTGTTTCCTGTCATAGGGACGACTTCCTGTTGTTCTTCAAATTAAAATGTGTCGTTTCTGCTCACACTTCTCTGGGATTTACAGGAAAAAACAAAACAATGGTTTTGTTTATTCTGGACAAAGTGGACACTTTAAAAATGGACTTTGTTTTATATTTGAGGTGACATGACCACCAGGGGGCAGAGTTGACCTGCGGTGTTGGATCAACAGGAAGTTGTTGTTTTTTCAGGCGTCAGTAACTGTAACATTAACTAACACTCTAAGAAGACATGTCAAAATGGATGAACTTTACAAGAAATGACGTTAAAATAGTTAAGTATTAAGCAGACTAATAAATCTCTGTGACATGAGTCGCTCACACTTTTGACCATGTTTAACTATCTTTCCTATCAAAGCTTGATTCACTGTAACACAAAACTGTTTTACTTACAGGGAATATCTATTGAAAAATGTAAACATATATAATATATATTACAAGATACTTTCATTCCACATATTGATGCTTGAGTTTGTGTCTGAAATTAAGACAAATCTTAAATATATTTCGTGCTTTTCTTCATTTTAATATTGTAATATAATTGTTATGTAAGAGTGTGATGAAGATGAAGGAAACTTAATCACATTGTTTCAATTCATCTAATCATTATATTGTAACGTCTATCCTCGCACAGGCCTCTAGGGGGCGCCACTCACCCAACGCCATCATCAACCTCGTACGGTTTCACACCTTCACCCTCCGCTAACTTCACGTCCAATAAATCCAGACAGTTGACAAGCTGTCAGTCAAGTCTACTAATGGCGTCGCCATGGCGATGGAGGTGATGGAGCGATGAAAAGGAGGGGTAGGTGTCAGCATGAATATTCATCTGCTAATGAAGATCCAACACTGATTGAGTTTCTCTAACGAGCGACGCTGGGACGGAATTGGATTAGAGCGACTCGGGGAAGTGCTCGGAGACGTCGTGGGATCGAAGACGAGCCGCGACTGATGGACTCGAGTGTTTCCTGACCTGAACCACGAGCCGACGTCGTCTTTTTTAGGAAAAATCTCACGATCTGCGAGGCACGAGCGGCGTCTGAAACTTTTATCGGATTCTCTTGTTCTTTGAGTGTGTGGCGTCCACGATGGAGCCTCAACAGATCAATATGTTGCCTCTTTATTCTGCTCGTGCTCCGGCTGAGACGTCTGGCATCAAGAACCAGTCCAGAGACAGACGCCGGCGAACGAGAGCAAACCATCGGTTAGAAGTTCCTCCACTGAACGGATTTAAAACATCAGTTTATTTACTTGATTATCTCGATGTTGATGATATGACTCTCATCTGGCCCGGGAACAACTCGGAGTCCCCGGGAAGAGGAACTCAGGATCTCCGATCTCCAATCAGAAGGCAGGACACACAACGATCCGATTCGTCCGCACAATCGTTTTTTGAAAATTCTCCTGGAAAAACATCTCCAGCATCTCTAGTGTCGTTTTGTGTCTTTGATCTCTTGACTAGTGAATGAAAAGGTGAATATTTGTTACCAACACAAAATATTTTGGTTTGAAAATTTGAATTAAATAAATATTCTTTTGTTTTAATGGCACTTTAGACACACGTCTGATCCAATCGAATCTCAGTGCTCCACTCAGTGGGCGGAGCTTACGACAAAGAAAGCGTCCCATTCGTTGATGTTGTAACTTGTGGTCCAATCAGCTGGAGCTTCACTAACAAGATTCTGTGAGTGTGTAGAGTCAATAAAGTTGTTGTTATAGTAACACAATCAAACATGTTAGAGTCATGTTACTGATGACATCATCGCTCTCCGATCCAATCATCTCTGAAGTGAGTCTGAGGTTCACGCCACGAACAGTTTGTGTTCCTCAAATGTGTCTTTTTGTCGACACCATTAACAGGTCAGAGTCTGGATCTTAGAAGGATGTTGGTTCAAAACGACACGTCGGCTTCTCTAAAGATGTCGACTTGTGTGTTTGTTGTTGAGACAAACAAACGTCTCCGAGCGCCTCGTGACTTCATGACACTGAGACATCAGGACCAACCTTTAGAAGGATCAGTTTATTCTTCATCTGGTCCTATGTTATGTATGTATTTACATTCATTGGAATATTTTAAAAACGTGTCGTTTGACGTCACATGACATTTGAAATCCCAAGAAAGGAAAACAGGTTCTGGAGCGATGGCGTCGTCCCCGGAGGAAGATCGACTCGCAGATAATCCTCTGATCAGGGTTTTGTCTCGGAACATGTTCACACTTGAGTCTCATCAGCAGCTCCCGTGAGAACAACGTCTGCAAACACTCGTGGGAAAATGTCAGAGCGATTTGAACTGAAGAAAAACAAGTGAGTCACTGTCAGGCATGAGTTCACACAGAGGAAGTTTTGATCAAATTCTACCGTATTTTTCGCACTATAAGGCCGGTTAAAATCCTTTAATTTTCTCAAGAAACAACAGTGCGCCTTATAATCCGGAGCGCTGTAGATATAGGCTAGGTTAGGTTAGGTAGGTTAGGTTAGGTAGGTTAGGTTAGGTAGGTTAGGTAGAACTTCATTGATCCCTCAGGAGGTCTCCTTCGGGATAGTGGCTGACTTGTTTACAAACACTTTCATGACTCTGAGCGACTGAACCGACACGCCGTGGGCGGGATTACGTCATTGAGTCATCAGGGGGTGGGATTAACAACGCACGTCACATCGTGGTGGACGATTTGGAGTAAGATTACTGCCCCTGGTTTGTGTGTGTATTGTTGTGATGTGTGACTCTATTGTATCATCAGTGTGTGTTGTTGTGATGTGTAACTCTATTGTATCATCAGTGTGTGTTGTTGTGATGTGTGACTCTATTGTATCATCAGTGTGTGTTGTTGTGATGTGTAACTCTATTGTATCATCAGTGTGTGTTGTTGTGATGTGTGACTCTATTGTATCATCAGTGTGTGTTGTTGTGATGTGTAACTCTATTGTATCATCAGTGTGTGTTGTTGTGATGTGTGACTCTATTGTATCATCAGTGTGTGTTTGTTGTTGTAATGAGTGACTCTATTGTATCACCAGTGTGTGTGTGTTTTTGGGATGTGTGACTCTATTGTATCATCAGTGTGTGTTGTTGTTGTGATGTGTGACTGTATTGTATCATCAGTATGTGAGTGTTGTTGTGATGTTTGATTCTATTGTATCATCAGCATGTGTGTGTTGTTGTGATGTGTGACTCTATTGTATCATCAGTGTGTGTGTGTTTTTGGGATGTGTGACTCTATTGTATCATCAGTGTGTGTATGTGTTGTTGTGATGTGTGACTGTATTGTATCATCAGTATGTGAGTGTTGTTGTGATGTTTGATTCTATTGTATCATCAGCATGTGTGTGTTGTTGTGATGAGTGACTCTATTGTATCACCAGTGTGTGTTGCTGTGCTGTGTGACTCTATTGTATCATCAGTGTGTGTTTGTTGTTGTAATGAGTGACTCTGTTGTATCATCAGTGTGTGTTGTTGTGACGCATGACTCTATTGTATCATCAGTGTGTGGGTGTGTTGTTGTGATGTGTGACTCTATTGTATCATCAGTATGTGTGTGTTGTTGTGATGTGTGACTCTATTGTATCATCAGTATGTGAGTGTTGCTGTGATGTGTGCCTCTATTGTATCATCAGTGTGTGTGTGTTGTTGTGATGTGTGATTCTATTGTATCATCAGTGTGTGTTTGTTGTTGTAATGAGTGACTCTGTTGTATCATCAGTGTGTGTTTGTTGTTGTAATGAGTGACTCTATTGTATCATCAGTGTGTGTGTTGTTGTGATGTTGTCTCTATTGTATCACCAGTGAGTGTGTTGTTGTGACGCGTGACTCTATTGTATCATCAGTGTGTGGGTGTGTTGTTGTCATGTGTGACTCTATTGTATCATCAGTATGTGTGTGTTGTTGTGATGTGTGACTCTATTGTATCATCAGTATGTGAGTGTTGTTGTGATGTGTGCCTCTATTGTATCATCAGTGTGTGTGTGTTGTTGTGATGTGTGATTCTATTGTATCATCAGTATGTGTGTGTTGTTGTGGTGTGTGATTCTATTGTATCATCAGTGTGTGTGTTGTGTGACACTATTGTATCATCAGTGTGTGTGTGTTGTTGTGATGTGTGACTCTATTGTATCATCAGTGTGTGTGTTGTTGTGATGTGTGACTCTATTGTATCATCAGTATGTGTGTGTTGTTGTGATGTGTGACTCTATTTTATCATCAGTATGTGAGTGTTGTTGTGATGTGTGACTCTATTGTATCATCAGTGTGTGTGTGTTGTTGTGATGTGTGATTCTATTGTATCATCAGTATGTGTGTGTTGTTGTTATGTGTGATTCTATTGTATCATCAGTATGTGTGTGTTGTTGTGATGTGTGATTCTATTGTATCATCAGTGTGTGTGTGTTGTTGTGATGTGTGATTCTATTGTATCATCAGTGTGTGTGTGTTGTTGTGATGTGTGATTATATTGTATCATCAGTGTGTGTGTGTTGTTGTGATGTGTGATTCTATTGTATCATCAGTATGTGTGTGTTGTTGTGATGTGTGACTCGATTGTATCATCAGTGTGTGTGTTGTGTGACTCTATTGTATCATCAGTGTGTGTGTGTTGTTGTGATGTGTGACTCTATTGTATCATCAGTGTGTGTGTGTTGTTGTGATGTGTGATTCTATTGTATCATCAGTATGTGTGTGTTGTTGTGATGTGTGACTCGATTGTATCATCAGTGTGTGTGTTGTGTGACTCTATTGTATCATCAGTGTGTGTGTGTTGTTGTGATGTGTGACTCTATTGTATCATCAGTGTGTGTGTGTGTTGTTGTGATGTGTGACTGTATTGTATCATCAGTGTGTGTGTGTGTTGTAGTGATGTGTGACTCTATTGTATCATCAGTGTGTGTGTGTTGTTGTGATGTGTGACTCTATTGTATCATCAGTGTGTGTGTGTGTTGTTGTGATGTGTGACTCTATTGTATCATCAGTATGTGTGTGTTGTTGTGATGTGTGACTCGATTGTATCATCAGTGTGTGTGTTGTGTGACTCTATTGTATCATCAGTGTGTGTGTGTTGTTGTGATGTGTGACTCTATTGTATCATCAGTGTGTGTGTGTTGTTGTGATGTGTGACTCTATTGTATCATCAGTGTGTGTTGTTGTGATGTGTGACTCTATTGTACCATCAGTGTGTGTTGTTGTGATGTGTGACTCTATTGTATCATCAGTGTGTGTTGTTGTGATGTGTGACTCTATTGTATCATCAGTGTGTGTTGTTGTGATGTGTGACTCTATTGTATCATCAGTGTGTGTGTGTTGTTGTGATGTGTGACTCTATTGTATCATCAGTGTGTGTGTTGTTGTGATGTGTGACTCTATTGTATCATCAGTGTGTGTTGTTGTGATGTGTGACTCTATTGTATCATCAGTGTGTGTGTTGTTGTGATGTGTGACTCTATTGTATCATCAGTGTGTGTTGTTGTGATGTGTGACTCTATTGTATCATCAGTGTGTGTGTGTTGTTGTGATGTGTGACTCTATTGTATCATCAGTGTGTGTGTGTTGTTGTGATGTGTGACTCTATTGTATCATCAGTGTGTGTTGTTGTGATGTGTGACTCTATTGTATCATCAGTGTGTGTGTTGTTGTGATGTGTGACTCTATTGTATCATCAGTGTGTGTGTGTGTTGTTGTGATGTGTGACTCTATTATATCATCAGTGTGTGTGTTGTTGTGATGTACGACTCTATTGTATCATCAGTGTGTGTGTTGTTGTGATGTGTGACTCTATTGTATCATCAGTGCGTGTGTTGTTGTGATGTGTGACTCTATTGTATCATCAGTGTGTGTGTTGTTGTGATGTGTGACTCTATTGTATCATCAGTGTGTGTGTGTGTTGTTGTGATGTGTGACTCTATTATATCATCAGTGTGTGTGTTGTTGTGATGTGTGACTCTATTGTATCATCAGTGTGTGTGTGTGTTGTTGTGATGTGTGACTCTATTATATCATCAGTGTGTGTGTTGTTGTGATTTGTGACAATTGTATCATCAGTGTGTGTTGTTGTGATGTGTGACTCTATTGTATCATCAGTGTGTGTGTTGTTGTGATGTGTGACTCTATTGTATCATCAGTGTGTGTGTTGTTGTGATGTGTGACTCTATTGTATCATCAGTGTGTGTGTGTGTTGTTGTGATGTGTGACTCTATTATATCATCAGTGTGTGTGTTGTTGTGATGTGTGACTCTATTGTATCATCAGTGTGTGTGTGTGTTGTTGTGATGTGTGACTATATTATATCATCAGTGTGTGTGTTGTTGTGATTTGTGACTATTGTATCATCAGTGTGTGTTTGTACAAAACTCTCTTTTCATTGAAATATTGACATTAGAAAATGATCTTAAGCTCCGCCCACTGAAAACACTTTGTTTTCCTGTAAATGAAATCTTTTTGACCATAACTACACTCTGCTGTGATTGGTCAGGTGTGGAGGTTTGTCACCAAACACGTCATCAATGGTCTCAACCTCCAAGGTTAGTTCCAATAAAAGAGTAACGTCATCATCAGTCATGACTCGAAGATCTTCATCAAGTGGATGCAGATCTTCATCAAGTGGATGCAGATCTTCATCAAGTGGATGCAGATCTTCATCAAGTGGATGAAGATCTTCATCAAGTGGATGCAGATCTTCATCAATTGGATGAAGATCTTCATCAAGTGGATGCAGATCTTCATCAAGTGGATGCAGATCTTCATCAAGTGGATGCAGATCTTCATCAAGTGGATGCAGATCTTCATCAAGTGGATGCAGATCTTCATCAAGTGGATGCAGATCTTCATCAAGTGGATGCAGATCTTCATCAAGTGGATGAAGATCTTCATCAAGTGGATGCAGATCTTCATCAAGTGGATGCAGATCTTCATCAAGTGGATACAGATCTTCATCAAGTGGATGCAGATCTTCATCAAGTGGATGAAGATCTGCATCAAGTGGATGCAGATCTTCATCAAGTGGATGCAGATCTTCATCAAGTGGATGCAGATCTTCATCAAGTGGATGCAGATCTTCGTGATCAATTGATGGTAAACGTGCCACACATGCATCATCTTCGTTCACGCTGTTGCTTCTACTCCAAAGTTTCCTTCGGTCCACCTTCACCGGCTTCTCTCGTAGGTGCTTCTGTTTCTGGTCCAGACTCGTCGAGGAAGAACCTTCTCGACTCGCTTTATCTGCAGATCTACCAAAAGTTTGTCGCCATTTCTTCCCCAGTGAATCTTCGGAGTGGAATTTAAAAGTCAGACGGTGCGAGACGTCCTGAGCTCCAGCTGCACATCATCTTAACTTATTTACATCTTATCTCCAGGCCTCAGACTCGTGGACCTCATCCTGTAAACACGCCGGCGTCCCGCTGGAGTCACGTCGGCTGCAGAGATGTTTGTGTCAATCAGAGATTCTTATCTCGTCATCCTTCAATATTCCTCGACAGACACATGCGGTGGAACATCTGCTCAGACGTCTTCACACGACCATCACAGATAACATCTCAGCTTCTGATGAAGACGACTGGACTGAATTCATGTTTACGGCGCGAGAAGATGCTGAAGACGATGAAGACACTGAAGACGATTAAGACGATAAAAAGACAATGAGGACGATGAAGACGAAGAAGACGATGAAGACGAAGAAGACGATGAAGAGGATGAAGACGATTAAGACGCTGAACACGATGAAGACAACGAAGATGAAGAAGACGATGAAGAAGAAGAAGACGATGAAGACAGTGAAGACGATGAAGACGCTGAACACGATGAAGACGACGAAGATGAAGAAGACGATGAAGAAGAAGAAGATGATGAAGACGAAGAAGACGATGAAGACGAAGAAGACGATTAAGACGATGAAGACGATGAAAAGGATGAAGACGATTAAGACACTGAACACGATGAAGACGACGAAGATGAAGAAGACGATGAAGAAGAAGAAGACGATGAAGACAGTGAAGACGATGAAGACGCTGAACACGATGAAGACGACGAAGATGAAGAAGACGATGAAGAAGAAGAAGACGATGAAGACAGTGAAGACGATGAAGACGCTGAAAACGATGAAGACGATGAAGACGAAGAAGACAGTGAAGACGATGAAGACGATGAAGACGCTGAAGACGACGAAGACGAAGAAGACGATGAAGACGATGAAGAAGCTGAAAACGATGAAGACGACGAAGACGAAGAAGACGAAGAAGACAGTGAAGACGATGAAGACGATGAAGACGATGAAGACGATGAAGACGCTGAAGACGACGAAGACGAAGAAGACGATGAAGACGATGAAGACGCTGAAAACGATGAAGACGACGAAGACGAAGAAGACGAAGAAGACAGTGAAGACGATGAAGACGATGAAGACGATGAAGACGATGAAGACGCTGAAGACGACGAAGACGAAGAAGACGATGAAGACGATGAAGACGCTGAAAACGATGAAGACGACGAAGACGAAGAAGACGAAGAAGACAGTGAAGACGATGAAGACGATGAAGACGCTGAAGACGACGAAGACGAAGAAGACGATGAAGACGATGAAGACGCTGAAGACGACGAAGACGAAGAAGACGATGAAGACGAAGAAGATGAGAAGACGATGAAGACGAAGAAGACGATGAAGTCGATGAAGACGATGAAGACGATGAAGACGAAGAAGACGATGAAGACGAAGAAGACGATGAAGTCGATGAAGACGATGAAGATGATGAAGACGAAGAAGACGATGAAGACGAAGAAGACGATGAAGTCGATGAAGACGATGAAGACGATGAAGACGATAAAGACGATGAGGACGATGAAGACGATGAAGACAATGAATACGATTAAGACGATAAAGACAATGAGGACGATGAAGACGATGAAGACGATGAAGACGATGAAGACGATGAAGACGATGAAGACGCTGAAGACGATGAATACGATGAAGACGATGAAGACGATGAAGACGCTGAAGACGACGAAGACAAAGAAGACGATGAAGACGATGAATATGATTAAGACGATAAAGACAATGAGGACGATGAAGACGATGAAGACGATGAAGACGATGAAGACGATGAAGACGCTGAAGACGCTGAAGACACTGAAGACGATGAAGACAGTGAAGACGATGAAGACGATGAAGACGATGAAGACGATGAAGACGATGAAGACGATGAAGACGATGAAGACGATGAAGACGATGAATATGATGAAGACGATGAAGACGATGAAGACGATGAAGATGCTGAAGACGATGAAGACGATGAAGACGATGAAGACGATGAATATGATGAAGACGATGAAGACGATGAAGACGATGAAGATGCTGAAGACGCTGAAGACAGTGAAGACGATGAAGACACTGAAGACCCTGAAGGACACAGGTCCACACAGCCACACACTCACACCAGCTTCAGCGTCAACACTTCTGAATATTTAATCACGACTGTCACTGGATCTTTGACTTTCTTCCGACCTCTGCTGAGTGTTTCTGCTTCAAGGACTTCTTGAGAACAAGTCTCTGGAAGAGTGAAGCTGCCAGAGAGAGAGAGAGTCCTGAACATTTAGTATTGACACAAGTATCTTGAAGTATTTACAAGTATTTACAAGTATTTACAAGTATTTATAAGTATTTACAAGTATTCATAAGTATTTACAAGTATTTACAAGTATTCATAAGTATGTACAAGTATTTACAAGTATCTTTAAGTATTTACAAGTATTTACAAGTATTCATAAGTATTTACAAGTATTTACAAGTATTTATAATAGTTTACAAGTATTTACAAGTATCTTTAAGTATTTACAAGTGTTTACAAGTATTCATAAGTATTTACAAGTATTTACAAGTATTTACAAGTATTCATAAGTATGTACAAGTATTTACAAGTATCTTTAAGTATTTACAAGTATTTACAAGTATTCATAAGTATTTACAAGTATTTACAAGTATTTATAATAGTTTACAAGTATTTACAAGTATTCATAAGTATTTACAAGTATTTACAAGTATTTATAATAGTTTACAAGTATTCATAAGTATTTACAAGTATTTATAAGTATTAACAAGTATTTCAGTGGCATCAGGAAATGGAATACATGGAACATTTCAAATGTTGAAAGAGTTTGTTATTATTTAATAACAATTATTAATATTTATTTAATCATTTGATTGAAAGGTTTTAACGATTAAATACAATTATTGGTTTTTGTTGAGTTTCTATAATAATAAATAATACATTTTACACTGAGTTAAATATTCCTTTGCCAGTACTTCAAAAATGAATTTTCTAAATTCAATACTCGCTGGTAGAATACTGCGACCGTACACAATAACAACCTACTGAGATACTTGATCAAGTGTTTCTTGGTACATGATCGTCTGATCGTCACATGATCGTCTGATCGTCACATGATCGTCTGATCGTCACATGATCGTCTGATCGTCACATGATCGTCTGATCGTCACATGATCGTCTGATCGTCACATGATCGTCTGAGCGTCACATGATCGTCTGATCGTCACATGATCGTCTGAGCGTCACATGATCGTCTGATCGTCACATGATCGTCTGATCGTCACATGATCGTCTGATCTTCACATGATCATCTGAGCGTCACATGATCATCTGATCGTCACATGATCATCTGATCGTCACATGATCGTCTGAGCGTCACATGATCGTCTGATCGTCACATGATCGTCTGATCGTCACATGATCATCTGAGCGTCACATGATCGTCTGAGCGTCACATGATCGTCTGATCGTCACATGATCGTCTGATCGTCACATGATCGTCTGATCGTCACATGATCATCTGATCGTCACATGATCGTCTGAGCGTCACATGATCGTCTGATCGTCACATGATCATCTGATCGTCACATGATCATCTGATCGTCACATGATCGTCTGATCATCACATGATCGTCTGAGCGTCACATGATCGTCTGATCGTCACATGATCGTCTGATCGTCACATGATCATCTGATCGTCACATGATCGTCTGAGCGTCACATGATCGTCTGATCGTCACATGATCATCTGATCGTCAGATGATCGTCTGAGCGTCACATGATCGTCTGATCGTCACATGATCGTCTGATCGTCACATGATCGTCTGATCGTCACATGATCGTCTGATCATCACATGATCGTCTGATCGTCACATGATCATCTGATCGTCACATGATCATCTGAACGTCACATGATCGTCTGAGCGTCACATGATCGTCTGATCGTCACATGATCATCTGATCGTCACATGATCGTCTGATCGTCACATGATCGTCTGATCGTCACATGATCGTCTGATCGTCACATGATCGTCTGATCGTCACATGATCGTCTGATCGTCACATGATCGTCTGATCGTCACATGATCATCTGATCGTCACATGATCATCTGAGCGTCACATGATCGTCTGAGCGTCACATGATCGTCTGATCGTCACATGATCAACTGATCGTCACATAATCGTCTGATCGTCACATGATCGTCTGATCGTCACATGATCGTCTGATCGTCACATGATCGTCTGATCGTCACATGATCGTCTGATCGTCACATGATCGTCTGATCGTCACATGATCATCTGATCGTCACATGATCGTCTGATCGTCACATGATCGTCTGATCGTCACATGATCGTCTGATCGTCACATGATCGTCTGATCGTCACATGATCGTCTGATCTTCACATGATCGTCTGATCGTCACATGATCGTCTGATCTTCACATGATCGTCTGATCGTCACATGATCGTCTGATCGTCACATGATCGTCTGATCGTCACATGTTCGTCTGATCTTCACATGATCGTCTGATCTTCACATGATCGTCTGATCTTCACATGATCGTCTGATCTTCACATGATCGTCTGATCTTCACATGATCGTCTGATCTTCACATGATCGTCTGATCGTCACATGATCGTCTGAGCATCACATGATCGTCACATGATCGTCTGATCGTCACATGATCGTCTGATCTTCACATGATCGTCTGATCTTCACATGATCGTCTGATCGTCACATGATCGTCTGAGCGTCACATGATCGTCTGAGCGTCACATGATCGTCTGATCGTCACATGATCGTCTGATCTTCACATGATCGTCTGATCTTCACATGATCGTCTGATCTTCACATGATCGTCTGATCTTCACATGATCGTCTGATCTTCACATGATCGTCTGATCTTCACATGATCGTCTGATCGTCACATGATCGTCTGAGCGTCACATGATCGTCTGATCGTCACATGATCGTCTGATCGTCACATGATCATCTGATCGTCACATGATCGTCTGATCGTCACATGATCGTCTGATCATCACATGATCGTCTGATCGTCACATGATCATCTGATCGTCACATGATCATCTGAACGTCACATGATCGTCTGAGCGTCACATGATCGTCTGATCGTCACATGATCATCTGATCGTCACATGATCGTCTGATCGTCACATGATCGTCTGATCGTCACATGATCGTCTGATCGTCACATGATCGTCTGATCGTCACATGATCATCTGATCGTCACATGATCGTCTGAGCGTCACATGATCGTCTGAGCGTCACATGATCGTCTGATCGTCACATGATCGTCTGATCGTCACATAATCGTCTGATCGTCACATGATCGTCTGATCGTCACATGATGGTCTGATCGTCACATGATCGTCTGATCGTCACATGATCGTCTGATCGTCACATGATCGTCTGATCGTCACATGATCGTCTGATCGTCACATGATCATCTGATCGTCACATGATCGTCTGATCGTCACATGATCGTCTGATCGTCACATGATCGTCTGATCGTCACATGATCGTCTGATCTTCACATGATCGTCTGATCGTCACATGATCGTCTGATCGTCACATGATCGTCTGATCGTCACATGTTCGTCTGATCTTCACATGATCGTCTGATCTTCACATGATCGTCTGATCTTCACATGATCGTCTGATCTTCACATGATCGTCTGATCTTCACATGATCGTCTGATCGTCACATGATCGTCTGATCTTCACATGATCGTCTGATCGTCACATGATCGTCTGATCGTCACATGATCGTCTGATCGTCACATGTTCGTCTGATCTTCACATGATCGTCTGATCTTCACATGATCGTCTGATCTTCACATGATCGTCTGATCTTCACATGATCGTCTGATCTTCACATGATCGTCTGATCTTCACATGATCGTCTGATCGTCACATGATCGTCTGAGCATCACATGATCGTCACATGATCGTCTGATCGTCACATGATCGTCTGATCTTCACATGATCGTCTGATCTTCACATGATCGTCTGATCGTCACATGATCGTCTGAGCGTCACATGATCGTCTGAGCGTCACATGATCGTCTGATCGTCACATGATCGTCTGATCTTCACATGATCGTCTGATCTTCACATGATCGTCTGATCTTCACATGATCGTCTGATCTTCACATGATCGTCTGATCTTCACATGATCGTCTGATCTTCACATGATCGTCTGATCGTCACATGATCGTCTGAGCGTCACATGATCGTCTGATCGTCACATGATCGTCTGATCGTCACATGATCATCTGATCGTCACATGATCGTCTGATCGTCACATGATCGTCTGATCATCACATGATCGTCTGATCGTCACATGATCATCTGATCGTCACATGATCATCTGAACGTCACATGATCGTCTGAGCGTCACATGATCGTCTGATCGTCACATGATCATCTGATCGTCACATGATCGTCTGATCGTCACATGATCGTCTGATCGTCACATGATCGTCTGATCGTCACATGATCGTCTGATCGTCACATGATCGTCTGATCGTCACATGATCATCTGATCGTCACATGATCGTCTGAGCGTCACATGATCGTCTGAGCGTCACATGATCGTCTGATCGTCACATGATCGTCTGATCGTCACATAATCGTCTGATCGTCACATGATCGTCTGATCGTCACATGATGGTCTGATCGTCACATGATCGTCTGATCGTCACATGATCGTCTGATCGTCACATGATCGTCTGATCGTCACATGATCGTCTGATCGTCACATGATCATCTGATCGTCACATGATCGTCTGATCGTCACATGATCGTCTGATCGTCACATGATCGTCTGATCGTCACATGATCGTCTGATCTTCACATGATCGTCTGATCGTCACATGATCGTCTGATCGTCACATGATCGTCTGATCGTCACATGTTCGTCTGATCTTCACATGATCGTCTGATCTTCACATGATCGTCTGATCTTCACATGATCGTCTGATCTTCACATGATCGTCTGATCTTCACATGATCGTCTGATCGTCACATGATCGTCTGAGCATCACATGATCGTCACATGATCGTCTGATCGTCACATGATCGTCTGATCTTCACATGATCGTCTGATCTTCACATGATCGTCTGATCGTCACATGATCGTCTGAGCGTCACATGATCGTCTGAGCGTCACATGATCGTCTGATCGTCACATGATCGTCTGATCTTCACATGATCGTCTGATCTTCACATGATCGTCTGATCTTCACATGATCGTCTGATCTTCACATGATCGTCTGATCTTCACATGATCGTCTGATCTTCACATGATCGTCTGATCGTCACATGATCGTCTGAGCGTCACATGATCGTCTGATCGTCACATGATCGTCTGATCGTCACATGATCGTCTGAGCGTCACATGATCGTCACATGATCGTCACATGATTGTCTGATCTTCACATGATCGTCTGATCGTCACATGATCGTCTGAGCGTCACATGATCGTCTGATCGTCACATGATCGTCTGATCGTCACATTATCGTCTGATCGTCACATGATCGTCTGATCGTCACATTATCGTCTGATCGTCACATTATCGTCTGATCATCACATTATCGTCTGATCGTCACATGATCATCTGATCGTCACATGATCGTCTGAGCGTCACAACTCTGCAGCTCGTGTCCTGACTAAGACTAAGAGGCGCGAACACACCTGTACTGTCTTCCCTACATTGGCTTCCTGTAGAATTTAGAATACAATTTAAAATCCTTCTCCTAACCTATAAAGCCTAACATGGTCTAGCACCAACATACATTAAAGATTTAATCCAAACTTACCAACCCTCAAGGACCTTACGATCCCTAAACTCTGATCTACTAGTTATACCACAAATTTCTAAATGTAGATTCGGAGCCAGGGCCTTCAGTTTTCAAGCCCCTCTGCTGTGGAACAAACTACCGGCTTCAGTCCGGAGGGCAGACACCCTCTCTATGTTTAAAATGTTTATGTTTTTGGGGGTCAGTACGTGTGATGGGCGGGGCCTCTGCATCTTAGAGACCGTGGACCGCCCATGGAATACTGCTGGCCCCCCAAACTTCCCTCATGGGGGAGGTGGGCTGCGGCTGTTGGGGACGGTCTACAGTTCAAAGATTGGGGGCCGTTCCCGGACGGCTGCAGCCCCATTGCCCCCGCCCTGCCCGCACAACCGTGGCCCCCCTGTGACCCGGGGGACCTGGGCCGGTGCCTGGCCATTACTTTCCCGGGCTCATGCGGTGGCACTCGACACGGCTACTGGCCGTGTCCGCAGGGTATTGGGGGGGGCTCCGCCGCCGCTGCTGTGGTGGATCCCTATCTCCTTGACTCGGTCCCCTGCTCTGGACTTGGTGGCAGCCTGACGGTCTGGGGGTCCTCCGTGGCCCGGCCTGGCCCCAGGGCTCTATCCCCTGACTGGTTCTTCTGGCTGCCCCTCTGCCGCGGTGCCTGCGCCTGGTGCCTCCCCCTCTCTGCTTCCTCGGTCGTCCTCGCCTGTGCTTGCCCTCTTGCGCCCCCGGTGGTGGTCCGCCTTCTCGCTGGTGTTTGGGGTCGGCTCTGGTGGTTATCTCGCCTGCCGGGTCCTGGTCTCCCGCGGGTTCCTGCCGCGGCTTGGGCCCCTGTGTCTGGATCTGCTGTGCTAGGTATGTGCCCTCTGGCCTGGCTATTTCAACCTCCCCCCCCCCTCCCCTCTTTATATCTTCACCCGTCACCGGAGTCTGTATACCTGTGTATTGTATACATTTGTCCCAAACCCACACCTTTTTATTTCTCTCCCGGAGCCCCAGGGATCCACCTCCAGAGCTGCTGCTGATCCAGGATCCTCACCACGTCATCAGATCCTGAGTTCTCTCCAGCACCCCCATGGACCCTCCTACACTCTCCTCTTTTCTCTCACTATATCCTCCCTCACTCCTCTCCTTATCCATCTGTCTACCCCCCCATCCTTCCTCGACTGAACTCGTCTGAACTCGACTGAACTCGACTGAACTCGACTGAACTCGACTGAACTCGTCTGAACTCGACTGAACTCGACTGAACTCGACTGAACTCGACTGAACTCGACTGAACTCGACTGAACTCGTCTGAACTCGTCTGAACTCGACTGAACTCGACTGAACTCGTCTGAACTCGACTGAACTCGACTGAACTCGTCTGAACTCGGCTGAACTCGTCTGAACTCGACTGAACTCGTCTGAACTCGACTGAACTCGACTGAACTCGACTGAACTCGACTGAACTCGACTGAACTCGACTGAACTCGACTGAACTCGACTGAACTCGTCTGAACTCGACTGAACTCGACTGAACTCGACTCAACTCGACTGAACTCGTCTGAACTCGACTGAACTCGTCTGAACTCGACTGAACTCGTCTGAACTCGACTGAACTCGACTGAACTCGTCTGAACTCGACTGAACTCGACTGAACTCGACTAAACTCGTCTGAACTCGACTGAACTCGACTGAACTTGACTGAACTCGTCTGAACTCGACTGAACTCGTCTGAACTCGACTGAACTCGACTGAACTCGACTGAACTCGTCTGAACTCGACTGAACTCGATTGAACTCGACTGAACTCGACTGAACTCGTCTGAACTCGACTGAACTCGTCTGAACTCGACTGAACTCGTCTGAACTCGACTGAACTCGTCTGAACTCGACTGAACTCGACTGAACTCGACTGAACTCGACTGAACTCGACTGAACTCGTCTGAACTCGACTGAACTCGACTGAACTCGGCTGAACTCGTCTGAACTCGACTGAACTCGTCTGAACTCGACTGAACTCGACTGAACTCGACTGAACTCGTCTGAACTCGACTGAACTCGACTGAACTCGACTGAACTCGACTGAACTCGTCTGAACTCGACTGAACTCGACTGAACTCGACTGAACTCGGCTGAACTCGTCTGAACTCGACTGAACTCGTCTGAACTCGACTGAACTCGACTGAACTCGACTGAACTCGTCTGAACTCGACTGAACTCGACTGAACTCGACTGAACTCGACTGAACTCGACTGAACTCGACTGAACTCGACTGAACTCGACTGAACTCGACTGAACTCGACTGAACTCGACTGAACTCGTCTGAACTCGACTGAACTCGACTGAACTCGACTGAACTCGTCTGAACTCGACTGAACTCGACTGAACTCGACTGAACTCGACTGAACTCGTCTGAACTCGACTGAACTCGACTGAACTCGACTGAACTCGACTGAACTCGACTGAACTCGACTGAACTCGTCTGAACTCGACTGAACTCGACTGAAATCGACTGAACTCGACTGAACTTGACTGAACTCGACTGAACTCGACTGAACTCGACTGAACTCGACTGAACTCGTCTGAACTCGACTGAACTCGACTGAACTCGACTGAACTCGACTGAACTTGACTGAACTCGACTGAACTCGACTGAACTCGACTGAACTCGAATGAACTCGACTGAACTCGTCTGAACTCGACTGAACTCGACTGAACTCGACTGAACTCGACTGAACTTGACTGAACTCGACTGAACTCGACTGAACTCGACTGAACTCGTCTGAACTCGACTGAACTCGACTGAATTCGACTGAACTCGACTGAACTCGACTGAACTCGACTGAACTCGACTGAACTCGTCTGAACTCGACTGAACTCGACTGAACTCGACTGAACTCGACTGAACTCGACTGAACTCGACTGAACTCGACTGATCCGACTGGAAACTTTCTCTCCGTGAAGAACAAACAAACTTCTTCTCTGAACCTTCATTAGTTCTTTCTCTGGCAGTTGAAACACATTCACGTCATCAGGTCGTTCCTGTGTTTGGATCCAGCTCATTTCCTGGGTTTACTCCGGGTACGCCCTCTGACAGGAAGTCAGTTAAGCACGCTCAATAGTCTCACGCCCTTGATAGCTGGGACGGACGCCTGATGAGAAAACATGGTGAAAGAGAAATGAATGAACGAAGGAACGTCATATTTTATACGTTTAACATGTTTTTTCTTTCAAATTCTCACTTTATAAACGTATAAAAAAAAAGAACTAAGAGAAACAATGAGTCGTTGAAAAAGATAAAAACAACAAGAAAAGTCACTTAAACACAATTTTAATCTTCTTTTCTCTTTCCTTTGTCTTTTTAATGTAGAAGTTGTTGTTTTTCTAAAATTGAACCAAACAACGTTGTGTTGACAGATCAACAGAGTCTGGAGTCACGAGTCACTTCCTGTTTATTATACTGTGGAAAACAACAACCTACACATATATACTTGTTACTACACTATCACAACACCGGAGTCAAGTACTGGACAATACTACACATATATCCTTGTTACTACACTATCACAACACCAGAGTCAAGTACTGGACAATACTACACATATATACTTGTTACTACACTATCACAACACCAGAGTCAAGTACTGGACAATACTACACATATATACTTGTTACTACACTATCACAACACCAGAGTCAAGTACTGGACAATACTACACATATATACTTGTTACTACACTATCACAACACCAGAGTCAAGTACTGGACAATACTACACATATATACTTGTTACTACACTATCACAACACCGGAGTCAAGTACTGGACAATACTACACATATATACTTGTTACTACACTATCACAACACCGGAGTCAAGTACTGGACAATACTACACATATATACTTGTTACTACACTATCACAACACCGGAGTCAAGTACTGGACAATACTACACATATATACTTGTTACTACACTATCACAACACCGGAGTCAAGTACTGGACAATACTACACATATATACTTGTTACTACACTATCACAACACCAGAGTCAAGTACTGGACAATACTACACATATATCCTTGTTACTACACTATCACAACACCAGAGTCAAGTACTGGACAATACTACACATATATACTTGTTACTACACTATCACAACACCGGAGTCAAGTACTGGACAATACTACACATATATACTTGTTACTACACTATCACAACACCGGAGTCAAGTACTGGACAATACTACACATATATACTTGTTAATACACTATCACAACACCAGAGTCAAGTACTGGACAATACTACACATATATACTTGTTACTACACTATCACAACACCGGAGTCAAGTACTGGACAATACTACACATATATACTTGTTACTACACTATCACAACACCGGAGTCAAGTACTGGACAATACTACACATATATACTTGTTACTACACTATCACAACACCAGAGTCAAGTACTGGACAATACTACACATATATACTTGTTACTACACTATCACAACACCAGAGTCAAGTACTGGACAATACTACACATATATCCTTGTTACTACACTATCACAACACCAGAGTCAAGTACTGGACAATACTACACATATATACTTGTTACTACACTATCACAACACCGGAGTCAAGTACTGGACAATACTACACATATATACTTGTTACTACACTATCACAACACCGGAGTCAAGTACTGGACAATACTACACATATATACTTGTTACTACACTATCACAACACCAGAGTCAAGTACTGGACAATACTACACATATATACTTGTTACTACACTATCACAACACCGGAGTCAAGTACTGGACAATACTACACATATATACTTGTTACTACACTATCACAACACCGGAGTCAAGTACTGGACAATACTACACATATATACTTGTTACTACACTATCACAACACCGGAGTCAAGTACTGGACAATACTACACATATATACTTGTTACTACACTATCACAACACCGGAGTCAAGTACTGGACAATACTACACATATATACTTGTTACTACACTATCACAACACCGGAGTCAAGTACTGGACAATACTACACATATATACTTGTTACTACACTATCACAACACCAGAATCAAGTAGTGGACAATACTACACATATATACTTGTTACTACACTATCACAACACCGGAGTCAAGTACTGGACAATACTACACATATATACTTGTTACTACACTATCACAACACCGGAGTCAAGTACTGGACAATACTACACATATATACTTGTTACTACACTATCACAACACCGGAGTCAAGTACTGGACAATACTACACATATATACTTGTTACTACACTATCACAACACCGGAGTCAAGTACTGGACAATACTACACATATATACTTGTTACTACACTATCACAACACCGGAGTCAAGTACTGGACAATACTACACATATATACTTGTTACTACACTATCACAACACCAGAATCAAGTAGTGGACAATACTACACATATATACTTGTTACTACACTATCACAACACCGGAGTCAAGTACTGGACAATACTACACATATATACTTGTTACTACACTATCACAACACCGGAGTCAAGTACTTGACAATACTACACATATATACTTGTTACTACACTATCACAACACCAGAATCAAGTAGTGGACAATACTACACATATATACTTGTTACTACACTATCACAACACCAGAGTCAAGTACTGGACAATACTACACATATATACTTGTTACTACACTATCACAACACCAGAGTCAAGTACTGGACGATACTACACATATATACTTGTTACTACACTATCACAACACCAGAGTCAAGTACTGGACAATACTACACATATATACTTGTTACTACACTATCACAACACCAGAGTCAAGTACTGGACAATACTACACATATATACTTGATACTACACTATCACTATATATTAACCTGGAGGAGCTGATCCTCATCCCGGCCTCTTGAATTGTTCTAAAGATCTATGGTTTGAAACGAGTGTCGTCTGCAAACGTGCAGGTTTATCTCAGGTCTCAGTCGTCCAGGTGACGTGTCTCATCAGGTCCACACAACGAAGCAGAAACTGGATCAGGACCAGGATCAGGACCAGGATCAGGACCAGGATCAGGACCAGGATCAGGACCAGCTGTCAGTCTGCAGGGAGTGAAGCTCAGGAATAGAAGTCATCGATCGTCATCCAGCGACGCCAGTGTGTGTCGACTGGTCTGATCACAGGTTGATGCAGAGAATCTATTTTTACACTCGTGAGTCGAAGCTGTCGTTCAGTGACGAGCAGAGAAGCTTCATCCACAGAAGGTCCAGACATGAGCTTCTCATGGGAGAGAAGATCAGAGCTTCTCCAACCATCTCGTCACCACAGTCTTGAAGTGGAAGAATGTTCTCCACTAAAAACATCAACTAAAAACATTAAAAACATCAACTAAAAACACTAAAAACATCAACTAAAAACGAATAAAAACATCAACTAAAAACACTAAAAACATCAACTAAAAACACTAAAAACATCAACTAAAAACGCCTAAAACATCAACTAAAAACGACTAAAAACAAACTAAAAACGACTAAAAACATAAACTAAAAACGACTAAAAACGACTAAAAACATCAACTAAAAACACTAAAAACATCAACTAAAAACACTAAAAACATCAACTAAAAACACTAAAAAAATCTACTAAAAACGACTAAAAACATCAACTAAAAACACTAAAAACATCAACTAAAAACACTAAAAACATCTACTAAAAACATCTACTAAAAACACTAAAAACATCAACTAAAAACACTAAAACATCAACTAAAAACGACTACAATTTTTTAATAAAAACGACAAAAACATCAACTAAAAACCACTTAAAACATCAACTAAAAACCACTTAAAACATCAACTAAAAACTACGAAGAACATCAACTAAAAACTACGAAGAACATCAACTAAAAACCACTAAAAACGACTAAAAACGACTAAAAACATAAACTAAAAACGACTAAAACATCAACTAAAAACCACTAAAAACATCAACTAAAAACGCCTAAAACATCAACTAAAAACCACTAAAAACATCAACTAAAAACGACTAAAAACATGAACTAAAAACGACTAAAAACATCAACTAAAAACATCAACTAAAAACGACTAAAACATCAACTAAAAACCACTAAAAACATCAACTAAAAACGACTAAAAACATCAACTAAAAACTACGAAGAACATCAACTAAAAAACACTAAAAACATCAACTAAAAACGACTAAAAACATCAACTAAAAACGACTAAAACATCAACTAAAAACATCAACTAAAAACATCAACTAAAAACGCCTAAACATCAACTAAAAACCACTAAAAACATCAACTAAAAACATCAACTAAAAACGACAAAAACATCAACTAAAAACCACTAAAAACATCAAATAAAAACGACTAAAAACATCAACTAAAAACTACGAAGAACATCAACTAAAAAACACTAAAAACATCAACTAAAAACGACTAAAAACATCAACTAAAAACGACTAAAACATCAACTAAAAACATCAACTAAAAACGCCTAAAACATCAACTAAAAACCACTAAAAACATCAACTAAAAACGACTAAAAACATAAACTAAAAACGACTAAAAACATCAACTAAAAACTACGAAGAACATCAACTAAAAACCACTAAAAACATCAACTAAAAACGACTAAAACATCAACTAAAAACCACTAAAACATCAACTAAAAACGACTAAAAACATCAACTAAAAAATACGAAGAACATCAACTAAAAAACACTAAAAACATCCACTAAAAACGACTAAAAACATCAACTAAAAACGCCTAAAACATCAACTAAAAAACACTAAAAACATCAACTAAAAACGCCTAAAACATCAACTAAAAACCACTAAAAACATCAACTAAAAACTACTAAAAACATCAACTAAAAACGACTAAAAACATCAACTAAAAACTATGAAGAACGTCAACTAAAAACCACTAAAAACATCAACTAAAAACGACTAAAACATCAACTAAAAACCACTAAAAACATCAACTAAAAACGACTAAAAACATCAACTAAAAACGACTAGAACATCAACTAAAAACCACTAAAAACATCAACTAAAAACATCAACTAAAAACCACTAAAAACATCAACTAAAAACCACTAAAAACATCAACTAAAAACATCAACTAAAAACGACTACAATTTTTTAATAAAGACGACAAAAACATCAACTAAAAACTACGAAGAACATCAACTAAAAACAACTAAAACATCAACTAAAACGACTAAAAACATCAACTAAAAACGACTAAAAACATCAACTAAAAACGACTAAAAATATAAACTAAAAACGACTAAAAACATCAACTAAAAAAGACTACAAATATTAGATAAAAACATCAACTAAAAACGACTAAAACATAAACTAAAAAAATCAACTAAAAACGACTAAAAAACATCTACTAAAAACGACTAAAAACATAAACTAAAAATGACTAAAAACATCAACTAAAAACGACTAAAAACATCAACCAAAAAAGGACATAACACACGACACAACCATTCTCTCCTCGTCCATCAACCATTCTCTCCTCGTCCATCAACCATTCTCTCCTCGTCCATCAACCATTCTCTCCTCGTCCATCAACCATTCTCTCCTCGTCCATCAACCATTCTCTCCTCGTCCATCAACCATTCTCTCCTCGTCCAACAACCATTCTCTCCTCGTCCATCAACCATTCTCTCCTCGTCCATCAACCATTCTCTCCTCGTCCATCAACCATTCTCTCCTCGTCCATCAACCATTCTCTCCTCGTCCATCAACCATACTCTCCTCGTCCATCAACCATTCTCTCCTCGTCCATCAACCATTCTCTCCTCGTCCATCAACCATACTCTCCTCGTCCATCAACCATTCTCTCCTCGTCCATCAACCATTCTCTCCTCGTCCATCAACCATTCTCTCCTCGTCCATCAACCATACTCTCCTCGTCCATCAACCATACTCTCCTCGTCCATCAACCATTCTCTCCTCGTCCATCAACCATTCTCTCCTCGTCCATCAACCATTCTCTCCACGTCTCCGTGTTTTTAATGAATCGCTTCTTATCGACGCCTCCGAACCGCAGACATCTCTGATCGCATCAAATCAAGAAACTCAATTTTCCGTGACGATCAACGTTTCCAGCGAGAAATGTCGTGCGGCGAGAGAGTCGAGGCCGACGAGAGGAAGTGAGTTTCTTCATTCTGAGCAGAATCATCGTCAAGTTTGGTCGGATCGGTTCATAGAGACTTGATCACGAGTCATGATGTGTCGACAGCTGCAGCTGATCAATCTTTTTGATCAAGAGTGTCTTCCAGGTTCAGATCATTTATTCAAATATCATTTTTTTACTGTGACAGAAAGTAACGAGTCACCAACAGTTGTTGATGTAGTGAATGTTCTTCAAGACGCAGTAACTTCTCATCATGACCATGTTTTATTATGACTTTATAAAGTTGCTGTTCACAAGCTTCATTAACACATCGTTCTCCTGACAACAGCAGCAGTGTCTCTAGAGGGCGCCGGAGCTTCGGCTCTGGGACTCACTATGTTACTCACGGGTCTGGAATCATTGCAGCGACTTTAGTGTCGACTTCCTGTTGTGTTGCTGGAGCTCAACGATGAACGGTCAATCAAAGTCACCTGGCATAACTCAGGCTCTAGGAAGGAGAAGAATTTAAAAAATGATCTGAACAGACGTTGAAGCAGCAGCTCCACGACTGAGGCTCTTTTCAATGGTGTGTCTCCGTGTGCGTGTGCGTGTGCGTGTGCGTGTGCGTGTGCGTGTGCGTGTGCGTGTGCGTGTGCGTGTGCGTGTGCGTGTGCGTGTGCGTGTGCGTGTGCGTGAGCGACTCGTTCCAGTTTCACTTCCATGGTTCGAGGTTCAGACGAGTTCAGACGAGTTAAGACGAGTTAAGTTACTGAAGGTTATTGAAACTAAATCGTAAATTTATTCACAGAAACATAAGTTCAAAGACAGTGAGATTCGATCGTTGATCTGTTGCTTTAGTCTGGAGACACATTTTACAACATTTATATTGAATTTAAAGCAAAACACATGAACCCATGACTTGATTGACATGTTTCATCACATGTGGCTTCACACTTCCTGTCGTCTCTAAGAAGATGATGTCATCACTGTTGTGACATCATCATCGTGTGACTCAGTTCCTGTGCAGTTGAGAAACTCTTGTGTCAAAGAATCTGCATCAAAATCATCTTTTTCACTTCGTGTTCTGTCAGTTCTCGAGGTCAGTGAAAGTCAAAAGATCTTTTCATCCTTGTGTTTGTGTCAGTGATTTGTTTATCTTAGTGTACAAGATTTAATCATTAAGATCATACTGTGATCTTAAGACTAGTTACATTAGTTACGACCACCGGACCAACCAACCACCGGTCCAACCGACCACCGGTCCAACCAACCACCGGTCCAATCGACCACCGGACCAACCAACCACCGGACCAACCAACCACCGGTCCAATCGACCACCGGACCAACCAACCACCGGTCCAATCAAACACCGGACCAACCGACCACCGGTCCAATCGACCACCGGACCAACCAACCACCGGTCCAACCGACCACCGGACCAACCAACCACCGGTCCAATCGACCACCGCACCAACCGACCACCGGACCAACCGACCACCGGTCCAATCGAACACCGGACCAACCAACCACCGGTCCAACCGACCACCGGACCAACCAACCACCGGTCCAATCGACCACCGCACCAACCGACCACCGGACCAACCAACCACCGGTCCAATCGACCACCGGACCAACCAACCACCGGTCCAACCGACCACCGGACCAACCAACCACCGGTCCAATCAAACACCGGACCAACCGACCACCGGTCCAACCGACCACCGGGCCAGCCAACCACCAGTCCAACCGACCACCGGACCAACCAACCACCGGTCCAATCGACCACCGGACCAACCAACCACCGGTCCAACCGACCACCGGACCAACCAACCACCGGTCCAATCGACCACCGCACCAACCGACCACCGGACCAACCGACCACCGGTCCAATCGAACACCGGACCAACCAACCACCGGTCCAACCGACCACCGGACCAACCAACCACCGGTCCAATCGACCACCGCACCAACCGACCACCGGACCAACCAACCACCGGTCCAATCGACCACCGGACCAACCAACCACCGGTCCAACCGACCACCGGACCAACCAACCACCGGTCCAATCAAACACCGGACCAACCGACCACCGGACCAACCGACCACCGGACCAACCGACCACCGGACCAACCAACCACCGGACCAACCAACCACCGGACCAACCGACCACCGGACCAACCGACCACCGGTCCAATCGACCACCGGTCCAATCGACCACCGGACCAACCGACCACCGGACCAACCTACCACCGGACCAACCGACCACCGGACCAATCGACCACCGGACCAACTGACCACCGGACCAACCTACCACCGGACCAACCGACCACCGGACCAACCGACCACCGGTCCAATCGACCACCGGTCCAATCGACCACCGGACCAACCTACCACCGGACCAACCGACCACCGGACCAACCTACCACCGGTCCAATCGACCACCGAAACAACCAACCACCGGACCAACGAACCACCTGACCAACCAACCTGATGGGGGGGGAACATCAATTTTGGGGACACATCATCAGTAGTGTTCCCTCAACTCATAGGGTGTTTCGGACTTTCAACACTCGACACCCTCATCACCCTCAGCTACAGGTGAGCAAGTCTGAGCTTGTGTCTCATCCACAATCATTACCTGATGCAACCCAAGGGTTTCCAGATCAGGGTCACAAAGCACATAACAATCAAAACAATACTCAATAAAATATATACTTAAAAGGTCAAGATAACACCGAGACAAACACGGCTATAGCTGTGAAGAGGTGGAGGTTTCAAGACGCTGCCCTGAGGAACACCAGCACAGAAGCTTCTTCCCTCGCTCGTTGACAAATATTTGTACGACTCACAACACAGCGAATGTTTGTCGTCATCTGCGATCGCCGACGGACTTTGACGCGAGCGGAGGCACAAATGTGGCGTTTGCTGTAACGAGCCGCGAGGTAATAACGAGACTAATGCTCCGGACGCGCTCATTAGACGGCTGGAGAGTGAGTGGCTGCAGGATCATGCATTATTGATGAGGGCGCTTGATTAATTGAAAGTGTCCTGGGTGTGTGTGCACGAGCCGCTGGTGTGTGTTTGTCTGAATAAATGCTTCGCTCCGGAGGAACGACTTAATCGCGGACATCGTGCTGCGACGGCCGTGAATGACTTTGTTTTATAAATATCTGAAGGAGGAGGAGAGTCAGCGAGCAAGACTTTCTCCTGCGAGCGTCTGCTGGTAAAGAAATATATTAAATGACCTGAAGTACTGCTGAGATCTGTGGAGCTTTCGATTCAATCATGACTGAGACTCGAGGACGACGACAAATTAACGATTTGGTGCCGTTCAAATTATAATAAATACACCTTAAGATCTTGCTTCTGCCGAGTATTATTGTGCCAGACCTTGTACTATTACTCCAGCAGGTTTCGTAATGTCACTACACAAGGTTTTGGAATGTTACTCCATGAAATTTCCTAATGTTATTCAAGAGCTTTCGTTATGTTACTACACAAGGGCTTCGTATTGTTACTACACAAAGTTTTGTAATGTTAGTACACAAGGTTTCATAATGTTACTCCACGAGGTTTCGTAATGTTACTTCACAAGGTTTTGGAATGTTACTCCACGAGGTTTCGCAATATTACTCTCACAGGTTTCGTAATGTTTCTACACAAGGTTTCGTAATGTTACTCCACGAGGTTTCGTAATGTTACTTCACAAGGTTTCGTAATATTATTACACAAAGTTTTGTATTGTTACCACACAAGGTTTAATAATGTTACTCCACGAGGTATTCTAATATTATTCAAGAGGTTTTGTCATGTTACTTCACAAGGTTTCATAATGTTACTCAACGAGGTATTGTAATATTATTCAAGAGGTTTTGTCATGTTACTTCACAAGGTTTCATAATGTTACTCCACGAGGTATTGTAATATTATTCAAGAGGTTTTGTCATGTTACTACACAAGGTTTCATAATGTTACTCCACGAGGTATTGTAATATTATTCAAGAGGTTTTGTCATGTTACTACACAAGGTTTCATAATGTTACTCCACGAGGTATTGTAATATTATTCAAGAGGTTTTGTCATGTTACTACACAAGGTTTCATAATGTTACTCCACGAGGTATTGTAATATTATTCAAGAGGTTTTGTCATGTTACTACACAAGGTTTCGTAATGTTACTCCACGAGGTATTGTAATATTATTCAAGAGGTTTTGTCATGTTACTTCACAAGGTTTCATAATGTTACTCCACGAGGTATTGTAATATTATTCAAGAGGTTTTGTCATGTTACTACACAAGGTTTCATAATGTTACTCCACGAGGTATTGTAATATTATTCAAGAGGCTTTGTCATGTTACTACACAAGGTTTCATAATGTTACTCCATGAGGTATTGTAATATTATTCAAGAGGCTTTGTCATGTTACTTCACAAGGTTTCGTAATGTTACTCCACGAGGTATTGTAATATTATTCAAGAGGCTTTGTCATGTTACTACACAAGGTTTCGTAATGTTACTCCACGAGGTATTGTAATATTATTCAAGAGGTTTTGTCACGTTACTACACAAGGTTTCGTAATGTTACTCCATGAGGTATTGTAATATTATTCAAGAGGTTTTGTCATGTTACTACACAAGGTTTCGTAATGTTACTCCACGAGGTATTGTAATATTATTCAAGAGGTTTTGTCATGTTACTACACAAGGTTTCGTAATGTTACTCCACGAGGTATTGTAATATTATTCAAGAGGTTTTGTCATGTTACTTCACAAGGTTTCATAATGTTACTCCATGAGGTATTGTAATATTATTCAAGAGGTTTTGTCATGTTACTACACAAGGTTTCATAATGTTACTCCACGAGGTATTGTAATATTATTCAAGAGGCTTTGTCATGTTACTACACAAGGTTTCGTAATGTTACTCCACGAGGTATTGTAATATTATTCAAGAGGTTTTGTCATGTTACTACACAAGGTTTCGTAATGTTACTCCACGAGGTATTGTAATATTATTCAAGAGGTTTTGTCATGTTACTACACAAGGTTTCGTAATGTTACTCCACGAGGTATTCTAATATTATTCAAGAGGTTTTGTCATGTTACTTCACAAGGTTTCATAATGTTACTCCACGAGGTATTGTAATATTATTCAAGAGGCTTTGTCAAATTACTACACAAGGTTTCGTAATGTTACTCCACGAGGTATTGTAATATTATTCAAGAGGTTTTGTCATGTTACTACACAAGGTTTCGTAATGTTACTCCACGAGGTATTCTAATATTATTCAAGAGGCTTTGTCAAATTACTACACAAGGTTTCGTAATGTTACTCCACGAGGTATTGTAATATTATTCAAGAGGTTTTGTCATGTTACTACACAAGGTTTCATAATGTTACTCCACGAGGTATTGTAATATTATTCAAGAGGTTTTGTCATGTTACTTCACAAGGTTTCGTAATGTTACTCCACGAGGTATTGTAATATTATTCAAGAGGCTTTGTCATGTTACTACACAAGGTTTCGTAATGTTACTCCACGAGGTATTGTAATATTATTCAAGAGGTTTTGTCATGTAACTACACAAGGTTTCATAATGTTACTCCACGAGGTATTGTAATATTATTCAAGAGGTTTTGTCATGTTACTTCACAAGGTTTCGTAATGTTACTCCATGAGTATTTTTAGTCTTTTAAACTTCCACATCAGTTGAAGGTTCAATTCTGACTCTCTGCTGTTTGGCTTCTCGACCTAAGACCCGCCAGCTAAAGACTTTCACTTCTTCCTCTCTTTTTTTTCTATTTGTTTCTTTTTGGAGATTTTGTTATTTTGTATCAGGAATTAAGTACATGTTAAAAACATGTTAGAATAAATTCATTCATGTCTTTTTTTAGTGTAGACTGACTTGATTTCTCTTTTGTTAACTTTTAATCTTTTTTATTTCAATACTGACTTTTGTCAAATGAAACTTTCTTACAGTTGTGTTGCAGTTGTGTTGCAGTTGTGTTGCAGTTGTGTTGCAGTTGATGTATTGTGTAGTTTGTGTCAACACACACACAGCTACATACACTCCTGACTCCACTGTTGTCCCTGAACTTCACTTGAGATTCTTTCCCTGTGAGTTCAAGTCTCTGAGGAGTGTTTTGTTTTTTCACTTTTTTACACTTTTGCTTCATTATTAATTCCATACTTTCAGGAACTTTGACGTATTCATGGACATAAGTTCTGCAGGAGAACCAGAGAGAGTCTGGTGGTAGAGACTGGTGAGGACAGCAGAGACATCTCGTCCCGATCCAGGGATATGTTCAAGGACTCCACACATCAGGGCCTGTTTTCCCTGCTGGCCTCTGAGAAGATGTTCCGTCGCTTCCGGTGCAGAACCAGCAGGTTCTACAACGACTTCTTCCCTCAGACTCTTGAACTGGAACTAAAGTGATTTATGTTGAAGTTCAAAACAAATGCATTTGATCCTTTATTGTTGTTTTATTCCATAGTTTTAAACTGTTTTTAACTTGTATTGTTAATGGTTGTTACTGGAAACTATTTCTAAATAGTTTCTAAAACTGCTTCTTGCATCTATTGTTACTGTACATGTTGTATTACGTGGGTAGACGTGCACTTCGCTCGTATATATTTTTAAATCTTTGGTTCCTGAACGCAGCACGTGACAACATATTGAACCAAAACATAAAGGTTCAAAATGAAAGTAGAATCATCTTCTTATATATTTTTATATATACTGTATATAATATTTATTTTACGATTGAATGTTTTTCTACAAACAAATCATTTTAAACCAGCAACACTTGGTTTGTCTGTTCAGAGAACGACGTCAGAAACACATTCATTAAGTTCTGCAGGTTTAAGGATATTAAGACTGAAAAATATATCATTGAGTCGAAACGTTGAATAATAAATGAATTAATAAAAAGTACAGAAGAATAATTGAGAGAATTTAAAAGTGTAAAAAAGAGTCGCATGAGTCTTAGTTTCTGGGTTGAAGGAGGATCTGGATCTGAACTCCTGGAAGTTTTTGATTTCATTCCTTCTTGTTTTAACTTTTTGTGAACTTTCTGTCAGTGGATTTGTTTCCACTGAGTCTGTTTCTCATGGAGACGCTGGAATATGTTCTTGTAAAGACATGAAGACCAGAAGCTCCTCTGATGAAACCATGTCTGGACGTCTGAAGACAGAGACAGGTCTGAAGACGAAGACACATCTGAAGACAGAGACAGGTCTGAAGACGAAGACACATCTGAAGACAAAGACAGGTCTGAAGACGAAGACACATCTAAAGACAGAGACAGGTCTGAAGACAGAGACAGGTCTGAAGACGAAGACACATCTGAAGACAGAGACAGGTCTGAAGACAAAGACAGGTCTGAAGACGAAGACACATCTGAAGACAGAGACAGGTCTGAAGACAAAGACAGGTCTGAAGACGAAGACACATCTGAAGACAGAGACAGGTCTGAAGACAGAGACAGGTCTGAAGACGAAGACACATCTGAAGACAGAGACAGGTCTGAAGACAGAGACAGGTCTGAGGACGGAGACATATCTGAAGACAGAGACAGATCTGAAGACGGAGACAGATCTGAAGACGGAGACACATCTGAAGACAGAGACAGGTCTGAAGACAGAGACAGATCTGAAGACAGAGACAGGTCTGAAGACAGAGACAGGTCTGAGGACGGAGACATATCTGAAGACGGAGACATATCTGAAGACAGAGACATATCTGAAGACAGAGACAGGACTGAAGACAGAGACAGATCTGAAGACAGAGACAGATCTGAAGACAGAGACAGGTCTGAAGACAGAGACAGGTCTGAAGACAGAGACAGATCTGAAGACAGAGACACATCTGAAGACAGAGACAGGTCTGAAGACAGAGACAGATCTGAAGACAGAGACAGGTCTGAAGACAGAGACAGGTCTGAGGACGGAGACATATCTGAAGACGGAGACATATCTGAAGACAGAGACATATCTGAAGACAGAGACAGGTCTGAAGACAGAGACAGGTCTGAAGACAGAGACAGATCTGAAGACAGAGACAGATCTGAAGACAGAGACACATCTGAAGACAGAGACAGGTCTGAAGACAGAGACACATCTGAAGACAGAGACAGATCTGAAGACAGAGACAGGTCTGAAGACAGAGACAGGTCTGAAGACAGAGACACATCTGAAGACAGAGACAGATCTGAAGACAGAGACAGGTCTGAAGACAGAGACAGGTCTGAAGACAGAGACAGATCTGAAGACAGAGACACATCTGAAGACAGAGACAGATCTGAAGACGGAGACAGGTCTGAAGACAGAGACATATCTGAAGACGGAGACAGATCTGAAGACGGCGTCTGACTCTGGTGGACTAAGAGTCTTCATGTCCATCTGGATCTAATCTTGTCCACAGCAGCAGCTTCTTTGGACAGAAACCAGCGTCAGTCGAACACATCAGTAACTTATGTTTCTTTGTTTCTTCAAACCTGAGGAAACCATGGATGAAGTTGTTCATCACATGGTTTAAGACGGAGATAAAGATAAAGAACGACATCATCATGGAGTCCAAGTATTAAAACAAAAACATTCCTTAAAGAAAGAAGATTATTTTATAAATCTAGACGTTAGAGACTAAAATAACAGGAACAAGACAATATGTTCATTCAACAGAAGAGGAAGCACTGGAGGCCATGATGGGGGTCAGTGGAGATCAGAAGATCAGTTTGTAAAGATCAACAAACAACGACGTCCTTCAGAGAGAGCAGAGTGGAAGAACTACATTTACATACTACGAATTGAGACGCACTTCTGCACGAAAAACACTAGCTTTGAGTACACAAGTATGAGATTTGAGACACAGCACGGATTAAAATGACAAACGGACAGAGTTTTTTTTATGTATAAAAAGAAAAATGTATACCGGGAAATTGATTTGATAAAATCCAAGAACATGTGATCTTGAAAAGATTAAAATAAAACTAGAGGCAACAACAGAATAATGTTACGTTACATGAAGTGAGAACCTGGTATGTTAACATAACATATGAAGAGTTATTCAGAGAACTATAGCATCAATAACTAACTAGTTTACCAAACCATCCGTGTAACTCCAAATAACTCTTCATCCTCGTGTCACTTTTAAACAACTAACTAACTCCGGAGGTAGAAGATGCTTCCTCTTCTACGTGGAAATGATCAACACAGGCCTAGAGCGCCCTCTGGTGGTTTAGTGTGAGAATAACATGTGACATGATATAACAATGTGGTAATAATTTCACACATAAGTCGCTCCAAAGTATAAGTCGCGGACAAACTATGAAGTAAGTAAGTAAGTAAGTAATATATATTTATATAGCGCTTTTCGAGACCAGGGTGAAGAAAACTGACACTTATCGTCCGGAACATACGGTAAAATCTAAGTTAAGTCTTCTCTCCACACAGGGTCGTCCTCTGGCTCCGTCACGAACAAAGAGCCGATCCGTCCGACAGGTTAAGCCGACAACAGGACGACAGAACATCATGGTTTCACCGTCAGAAACTCTCGTGTCACTGCGTCGAGAAGGAAAATCATTTATCGCTCAGTGGAGAGTAAATAAAACGAGAAGGTGCGGAAGAAGAGTCGGAGAAGATTAGAGAAGATTACTAGAAATTACTGGAGGCTCGGCTGCTTAAATCCCCCGAAAAGGACTGGACTCGCCTCAGAGGTTCTTCGAGGAAGACTGAAGGTTCATCCGAGGAGTGCGTGAGGGCGGCGCAGCACGAGTCTGTGGCCGGGGCGACACGATTAAAACTACCGGATAAATGTCAATGAAAATCCTTTTAGTCTTTTAGCTCAGCTCTCTTTTTTATTATTTATTATTTATTATTTAATCACACATCTGAACAACTGTTGACTCACACTCCGTCTCCCCTCACGCGTGAACAAGACCCTGAGATACTTAACCTCACTCTTCATATCTTTTGAAGGTCAAATGACTCGTTTCTAGAAGACGTTCATCGTCAAAGGTGAGAACAGAGAAGTCTGGGTCCGACCCGGGGCCTCCTCCCTTTCTGGAGGAACATTATTTGGATTAAAGACGGAGGAACATTATTTGGATTAAAGACGGAGGAACATTATTTGGATTAAAGACGGAGGAACATTATTTGGATTAAAGATGGAGGAACATTATTTGGATTAAAGATGGAGGAACATTATTTGGATTAAAGATGGAGGAACATTATTTGGATTAAAGACGGAGGAACATTATTTGGATTAAAGATGGAGGAACATTATTTGGATTAAAGACGGAGGAACATTATTTGGATTAAAGACGGAGGAACATTATTTGGATTAAAGACGGAGGAACATTATTTGTATTAAAGACGGAGGAACATTATTTGGATTAAAGACGGAGGAACATTATTTGTATTAAAGACGGAGGAACATTATTTGGATTAAAGACGGAGGAACATTATTTGTATTAAAGACGGAGGAACATTATTTGGATTAAAGACGGAGGAACATTATTTGGATTAAAGACGGAGGAACATTATTTGGATTAAAGACGGAGGAACATTATTTGGATTAAAGACGGAGGAACATTATTTGGATTAAAGACGGAGGAACATTATTTGGATTAAAGACGGAGGAACATTATTTGGATTAAAGACGGAGGAACATTATTTGGATTAAAGACGGAGGAACATTATTTGGATTAAAGACGGAGGAACATTATTTGGATTAAAGACGGAGGAACATTATTTGGATTAAAGACGGAGGAACATTATTTGGATTAAAGACGGAGGAACATTATTTGGATTAAAGACGGAGGAACATTATTTGGATTAAAGACGGAGGAACATTATTTGGATTAAAGACGGAGGAACATTATTTGGATTAAAGACGGAGGAACATTATTTGGATTAAAGACGGAGGAACATTATTTGGATTAAAGACGGAGGAACATTATTTGGATTAAAGACGGAGGAACATTATTTGGATTAAAGACGGAGGAACATTATTTGGATTAAAGACGGAGGAACATTATTTGGATTAAAGACGGAGGAACATTATTTGGATTAAAGACGGAGGAACATTATTTGGATTAAAGACGGAGGAACATTATTTGGATTAAAGACGGAGGAACATTATTTGGATTAAAGACGGAGGAACATTATTTGGATTAAAGATGGAGGAACATTATTTGGATTAAAGATGGAGGAACATTATTTGGATTAAAGATGGAGGAACATTATTTGGATTAAAACCACCAAATATTTATTTGACGACAAATATATTCGAAAGTTTTTAGAAAAATCAAAGTCTGTCATTTTGAAGATTTTTATTTGATTTCATTTTGTAACTTTTCAACAAAATGATCAAAAACATGTTGAACGTTTGAAGGGTTTCAAGGATCCGTCGTCTTGATGAAGAAGATCATGAAAGAAGTCTGGACGTCATCAAAACTCTTCTGCAGCAGATGTTTCCTCACAGTGACTCGGCTCTGAAGTTTGGATCTGGTTCAGGTTCAGCGACACCAGGAAGTGGATCAAGTTTCTGCTGGTCCTGCTGGAACTGAACAGTGAGTGTGGAGAAATAAAAACAAGGTCATCGATAAATGATCCGTCGACCAGAACTTATAGTGACCTCGAGTCTCTTCTCAGACGGGGGTTCAAGAAGGAGAACCAGAGTCCATGATCTTCTCCCTCCACTGTGTCCAGCTCTGGTGGAGGAGAGAAGAAGAAAACACACAGAACCATAACAGAGATTCTCATGGCCTTCGATCTGCATCATCGTGATGTCATCAGAACCTCTGGATCGACAGACTGAGGAGGTTCCTCAGAGGTGGTTCCTCATAGCAGGTTCCTCAGAGGTGGTTCCTCATAGCAGGTTCCTCAGAGGTGGTTCCTCATAGCAGGTTCCTCAGAGGTGGTTCCTCATAGCAGGTTCCTCAGAGGTGGTTCCTCAGAGGTGGTTCCTCAGAGGTGGTTCCTCATAGCAGGTTCCTCAGAGGTGGTTCCTCAGAGGTGGTTCCTCATAGCAGGTTCCTCAGAGGTGGTTCCTCAAAGGTGGTTCCTCAGAGTGGGTTCCTCATAGCAGGTTCCTCAGAGGTGGTTCCTCATAGCAGGTTCCTCAGAGGTGGTTCCTCAGAGGTGGTTCCTCATAGCAGGTTCCTCAGAGGTGGTTCCTCAGACGAGGTTCCTCGGACTGGTCAGGTCTATGCGGAGGCCCTGGAAAGGAGGCGTCGTCAGATAGTGGAGCCTCAGGTTCAGGAGGATGGATGTGGTTCTGGTCGTGGATCCTGAGGGTACATGGAGCCTGACCCTGGTCCACACGGAGAAGCTGCTCCTCGTCTCTGGTTCCGTTCATCATGAGTCACAGGTTTGTGTGGATGACGTGGTCCTGTTGTTGTCGTCAGACCGTGACCTTCAGCACCTCCAGATCTGAGTCCATCCTGCCTCTAGTGGAGGAGTTGAAGCATGTCGGGGTCTTGTTCACGAGTGAGGGAGGAACAGTGCGTGAGGTCGACAAACGAGAAACACAACAACAACAACAACAAAACAACAACAACAAAAACAACAACAAGAAAACAAAAACAACAACAAGAAAACAAAAACAACAACAACAAGAAAAACAACAACAAAACAACAACAACAAAACAACAACAACAAAACAAAAACAACAACAACAACACAACAACAAAAACAACAACAACAACACAACAAAAACAACAACCAAACAAAAACAACAACAACAAAACAAAAACAACAACAACAAAACAAAAACAACAACAAGAAAACAAAAACAACAACAATGACAAAAACAGGTAAAATATGAAAAGAAGAAAATAAACGATTCTTACAAAAAAAAAGAAAGTAATTGGAAGAAAAACGTAAAAAAAATTGCACAAAAAATGATCTTCAAGAAAAATGTCAAAATAAAAGGCATAAAATAAAATGATTCTGAAAAACGTCAAAATAATTGCATGAGAAACAGAAAGAAACTGAAAGATTTGATTGGACCGGACGTGTGTCAATCAAAACAGCTGGTGTTTGAAGATGTTTGTTACTTTACTTTTATCACTCGTTTCCTGAAGCATCGTATCAACGACATGAAGAAGATCAAACATCAAGTCATGAATTCTTTAACCCTTTGTTTTCGTTGTCCAGGCAGAGAAACAAACACGAGCTGTGGTTAGTGAGACGAGTTAACTAGTAACTGTTTAATGACCGTCGAGGGATTAACCGTGTTCTTGTAAAAGTGTTTCTTCAGCAGGATTATGAAACATCTCGTGCGTTTGTCTCCATTAGACACGCCTGACATTTGGTGAGACGTTCATGATCTAAAAATAGTCGTGGAAACTATTTCACATCTGGCAGCAGAACATCTGGAGGAAGAGCTGCAGGACTGGAGGGTTTCATGGAAAGAGATGAAGACGCTTCAGAGGATGAGTCATATATATATACTTGTTACTACAGTATTACAACACCAGAGTCAAGTACTCCACAATACTACACATATATACTTGTTACTACAGTATTACAACACCAGAGTCAAGTACTCCACAATACTACACATATATACTTGTTACTACAGTATTACAACACCAGAGTCAAGTACTCCACAATACTACACATATATACTTGTTACTACAGTATTACAACACCAGAGTCAAGTACTGGACAATACTACACATATATACTTGTTACTACAGTATTACAACACCAGAGTCAAGTACTGGACAATACTACACATATATACTTGTTACTACAGTATTACAACACCAGAGTCAAGTACTCCACAATACTACACATATATACTTGTTACTACAGTATTACAACACCAGAGTCAAGTACTCCACAATACTAGACATATATACTTGTTACTACAGTATTACAACACCAGTGTCAAGTACTCAACAATACTACACATATATACTTGTTACTACAGTATTACAACACCAGAGTCAAGTACTCCACAATACTACACATATATACTTGTTACTACAGTATTACAACACCAGAGTCAAGTACTCCACAATACTACACATATATATTTGTTACTACAGTATTACAACACCAGAGTCAAGTACTCCACAATACTACACATATATACTTGTTACTACAGTATTACAACACCAGAGTCAAGTACTCCACAATACTACACATATATACTTGTTACTACACTATCACAACACCAGAGTCAAGTACTCCACAATACTACACATATATACTTGTTACTACAGTATTACAACACCAGAGTCAAGTACTCCACAATACTACACATATATATTTGTTACTACAGTATTACAACACCAGAGTCAAGTACTCCACAATACTACACATATATACTTGTTACTACAGTATTCCAACACCAGAGTCAAGTACTCCACAATACTACACATATATATTTGTTACTACAGTATTACAACACCAGAGTCAAGTACTCCACAATACTACACATATATACTTGTTACTACAGTATTACAACACCAGAGTCAAGTACTGGATAATACTACACATATATACTTGTTACTACACTATCACAACACCAGAGTCAAGTACTCCACAATACTACACATATATACTTGTTACTACAGTATTACAACACCAGAGTCAAGTACTCCACAATACTACACATATATACTTGTTACTACACTATCACAACACCAGAGTCAAGTACTCCACAATACTACACATATATACTTGTTACTACAGTATTACAACACCAGAGTCAAGTACTCCACAATACTACACATATATATTTGTTACTACAGTATTACAACACCAGAGTCAAGTACTCCACAATACTACACATATATACTTGTTACTACAGTATTCCAACACCAGAGTCAAGTACTCCACAATACTACACATATATATTTGTTACTACAGTATTACAACACCAGAGTCAAGTACTCCACAATACTACACATATATACTTGTTACTACAGTATTACAACACCAGAGTCAAGTACTCCACAATACTACACATATATACTTGTTACTACAGTATTACAACACCAGAGTCAAGTACTGGACAATACTACACATATATACTTGTTACTACAGTATTACAACACCAGATTCAAGTACTCCACAATACTACACATATATACTTGTTACTACAGTATTACAACACCAGAGTAAAGTACTGGACAATACTACACATATATACTTGTTACTACACTATCACAACACCAGAGTCAAGTACTGGACAATACTACACATATATACTTGTTACTACACTATCACAACACCAGAGTCAAGTACTGGACAATACTACACATATATACTTGTTACTACAGTATTACAACACCAGAGTCAAGTACTCCACAATACTACACATATATACTTGTTACTACACTATCACAACACCAGAGTCAAGTACTGGACAATACTACACATATATACTTGTTACTACAGTATCACAACACCAGAGTCAAGTACTGGACAATACTACACATATATACTTGTTACTACACTATCACAACACCAGAGTCAAGTACTGGACAATACTACACATATATACTTGTTACTACACTATCACAACACCAGAGTCAAGTACTGGACAATACTACACATATATACTTGTTACTACACTATCACAACACCAGAGTCAAGTACTGAACAATACTACACATATATACTTGTTACTACACTATCACAACACCAGAGTCAAGTACTGGACAATACTACACATATATACTTGTTACTACACTATCACAACACCAGAGTCAAGTACTGAACAATACTACACATATATACTTGTTACTACACTATCACAACACCAGAGTCAAGTACTCCACAATACTACACATATATACTTGTTACTACACTATCACAACACCAGAGTCAAGTACTGGACAATACTACACATATATACTTGTTACTACACTATCACAACACCAGAGTCAAGTACTGGACAATACTACACATATATACTTGTTACTACACTATCACAACACCAGAGTCAAGTACTGGACAATACTACACATATATACTTGTTACTACACTATCACAACACCAGAGTCAAGTACTGGACAATACTACACATATATACTTGTTACTACACTATCACTATATATCACTATATATAGTATCCTTGTATCGTGATGTATGTATCAACACATGTCTATTCTGAAGTGTTTTGAGAAGTTTTCAGTTACAGTGAGTTTACTATAAGTGTACTAGAAGTAAGTACCTAGTACACTGATAGTGTAGAGATTAGTTTACTTGAAAATGTACTTCCGTAATATTACATTTGTTTCAATTTAGTGTGAAGATGTATCAATAACTTACAAGTTCATGTACTTATACTGACGTATACTCGTTAAAATTAACTTAAAGTACTTTTCTTTTGCTGTAACATATTTAAATATGAAGTATTACGACAAAATACAGTCAAACACTGAGAAACTACTGAAATGTGATTCGTGAGAACTTGAATTCTGTGGTAGAACTGAAGTATTTCTTTAAGACTCTTGAAGTTAATGAGACTTTAAACTCAAGAGTTAATCACAGACGAGGATTATTGAAGAATTTCTAATTATAAAAACACTAATAAACACGTTTGACGAGCAGCTCTGAGAGTTACTGCAGTAGAAGTGACGCCATCCTTGTGTAAGTACACAAACTTGTGTGAGCTCAGAGAGACGTTTGTGTGAGTGTACGTGTGTGTGTGTGTGTGTGTGTGTGCGTGTGTGTGTGTGTGTGAGTGTGTTTGTGTGTGTATCTGTCTGTGTGTCTGTGTGTGTAAGGGTGTGTGTGTGTGTGAGTGTATAAGTGTGTGTGTGTGAGTGAGTGTGCGTGAGTGTATATGTGTGTGCGTGTGTGTGCGTGTTTGTGTGTGAGTGTGTCTGTGTGTGTGTCTATGTGTGTAAAAGTGTGTGTGTGAGTGTATAAGTGTGTGTGTTTGTGTCTGTGAGTGTATTAGTGTGTGTGTATATTAGTGTGTGTGTATATTAGTGTGTGTGTGTATAAGTGTGTGCGTGGCTGTGTGGTTGTGTGTATAAGTGTGTATGTGTGAGTGTATATGTGTGTGTGTGTGTGTGTGTGTGTATTAGTGTGTGTGTGTATAAGTGTGTGTGCGTGTGTATAAGTGTTTGTGTGTGTGTGCGTGTGTGTGTGAGCGTATAAGTGTGAGTGTGTGTATAAGTGTGCGAGTGTATAAGTGTGTGTGTGTGTGTGTGTGTGTGTATAAGTGTGTGTGTGTGTATAAGTGTGTGTGTGTGTATAAGTGTGTGTGAGTGAGTGTGTGTATAAGTGTGTTTGAGTGAGTGTGTGTGTGTGTGTATAAGTGTGTGTGAGTGTATAAGTGTGAGTGTGTGTATAAGTGTGTGTGTATTAGTGTGTGAGTGTATAAGTGTGTGTGAGTGTATAAGTGTGTGTGAGTGTATAAGTGTGAGTGTGTGTATAAGTGTGTGTGAGTGTATAAGTGTGAGTGTGTGTATAAGTGTGTGTGTGTGTATAAGTGTGAGTGTGTGTATAAGTGTGTGTGAGTGTATAAGTGTGAGTGTGTGTATAAGTGTGTGTGTGTGTATAAGTGTGAGTGTGTGTATAAGTGTGTGTGTGTATAAGTGTGTGTGGGTGTATAAGTGTGAGTGTGTGTATAAGTGTGTGTGAGTGTATAAGTGTGAGTGTGTGTATAAGTGTGTGTGTGTGTATAAGTGTGTGTGAGTGTATAAGTGTGAGTGTGTGTGTGTGTGTATAAGTGTGTGTGAGTGTATAAGTGTGAGTGTGTGTATAAGTGTGTGTGTGTATAAGTGTGTGTGTGTGTGTATAAGTGTGTGTGAGTGAGTGTGTGTATAGGTGTGTGTGTGTGTGTATATAAGTGTGTGTGTATAAGTGTGTGTGAGTGAGTGTGTGTATAGGTGTGTGTGTGTGTGTGTATATAAGTGTGTGTGTATAAGTGTGTGTGAGTGAGTGTGTGTATAAGTGTGTATATAAGTGTGTGTGAGTGAGTGTGTGTATAAGTGTGTATATAAGTGTGTGTGAGTGAGTGTGTGTATAAGTGTGTATATAAGTGTGTGTATAAGTGTGTATATAAGTGTGTGTATAAGTGTGTATATAAGTGTGTGTATAAGTGTGTATATAAGTGTGTGTAGGACAAAAGTCAAACGGATGAAGTTAAATCTTCAGTCGTTTGTCAACAAGTGACTCGTGGAGCTTTGAGTCATTCAAACACTGACTCACTGACTCACTGACTCACTGACTCACTGACTCACTGACTCACTGACTCACTGACTGACTCACTGACTCACTGACTGACTCACTGACTCACTGACTCACTGACTCACTGACTCACTGACTGACTTACTGACTCACTGACTCACTGACTGACTGACTCACTGACTCACTGACTCACTGACTGACTCACTGACTGACTGACTCACTGACTGACTCACTGACTCACTGACTGACTGACTCACTGACTCACTGACTGACTCACTGACTGACTGACTGACTGACTGACTCACTGACTCACTGACTCACTCACTGACTGACTGACTCACTGACTGACTCACTGACTGACTGACTCACTGACTGACTGACTCACTGACTGACTGACTCACTGACTGACTGACTCACTGACTGACTCACTGACTCACTGACTGACTCACTGACTGACTGACTCACTGACTGACTCACTGACTCACTGACTCACTGACTCACTGACTGACTCACTGACTCACTGACGTCCTTCATGTCCTTCCCGTCCTTCACGTCCTTCATGTCCATGATGTCCTTCATGTCCTTCATGACCTTCACGTCCTTCATGTCCATGATGTCCTTCACGTCCTTCATGTCCTTCATGTCCTTCATGTCCTTCATGACCTTCACGTCCTTCATGTCCATGATGTCCTTCATGTCCTTCATGTCCTTCACGTCCTTCATGTCCTTCATGTCCTTCACGTCCTTCATGTCCTTCACGTCCTTCATGTCCTTCATGACCTTCAAGTCCTTCATTTTCTTCATGGCCTTCACGACCTTCATGTTCTTTATGTCCTTCACGACCTTGACAACCTTCACGACCTTCACGACCTTCACAACCTTCATGTCCTTCATGTCCTTCATGTTCTTCATGTCCTTCAAGACCTTCATGTCCTTCATGTCCTTCACGTCCTTCACGACCTTCATGTCCTTCACGACCTTCACGTCCGTCATGTCCTTCACGTCCTTCACGTCTACAAGTCCTTCACGTCTACAAGTCCTTCAAGTCTACAAGTCCTTCACGTCTACAAGTCCTTCACGTCTACATGTCCTTCACGTCTACATGTCCTTCACGTCTACAAGTCCTTCACGTCTACAAGTCCTTCACGTCTACATGTCCTTCACGTCTACAAGTCCTTCACGTCTACAAGTCCTTCACGTCTACAAGTCCTTCACGTCTACAAGTCTTTCACGTCTACAAGTCCTTCACGTCTACATGTCCTTCACGTCTACAAGTCCTTCACGTCTACAAGTCCTTCACGTCTACAAGTCCTTCACGTCTACAAGTCCTTCAGGTCTACAAGTCCTTCACGTCTACAAGTCCTTCACGTCTACTTGTCCTTCACGTCTACAAGTCCTTCACGTCTACATGTCCTTCACGTCTACAAGTCCTTCACGTCTACATGTCCTTCACGTCTACAAGTCCTTCACGTCTACAAGTCCTTCAGGTCTACAAGTCCTTCACGTCTACAAGTCCTTCACGTCTACATGTCCTTCACGTCTACAAGTCCTTCACGTCTACAAGTCCTTCACGTCTACATGTCCTTCACGTCTACAAGTCCTTCACGTCTACAAGTCCTTCAGGTCTACAAGTCCTTCACGTCTACAAGTCCTTCACGTCTACATGTCCTTCACGTCTACAAGTCCTTCACGTCTACATGTCCTTCACGTCTACATGTCCTTCACGTCTACAAGTCCTTCACGTCTACAAGTCCTTCACGTCTACATGTCCTTCACGTCTACAAGTCCTTCACGTCTACAAGTCCTTCACGTCTACATGTCCTTCACGTCTACATGTCCTTCACGTCTACAAGTCCTTCACGTCTACAAGTCCTTCACGTCTACAAGTCCTTCACGTCTACAAGTCCTTCACGTCTACATGTCCTTCACGTCTACAAGTCCTTCACGTCTACATGTCCTTCACGTCTACATGTCCTTCACGTCTACATGTCCTTCACGTCTACAAGTCCTTCACGTCTACATGTCCTTCACGTCTACAAGTCCTTCACGTCTACAAGTCCTTCACGTCTACATGTCCTTCACGTCTACATGTCCTTCACGTCTACAAGTCCTTCACGTCTACAAGTCCTTCACGTCTACATGTCCTTCACGTCTACATGTCCTTCACGTCTACATGTCCTTCACGTCTACAAGTCCTTCACGTCTACAAGTCCTTCACGTCTACAAGTCCTTCACGTCTACAAGTCCTTCACGTCTACATGTCCTTCACGTCTACAAGTCCTTCACGTCTACATGTCCTTCACGTCTACAAGTCCTTCACGTCTACATGTCCTTCAGGTCTACATGTCCTTCACGTCTACATGTCCTTCACGTCTCCAGGTCCTCCAGGTCCTCCAGGTCCTCCAGGCCTCGAACAGAGGAGGAGCTTGAGTGAGTAGAAAGTGCGGAACATGAAACACTTGATGAGTGAATTACGAGCGAGAAGCGTTTCTCGACTCCAAACACATGGAGGCGTTTTTCCATGTTGACAGAGAGACGTGTGAACATGTTCCGACTCGTTCTTCTGCTGGTGAGAGACGTGTTGAAGCTCCACGTCTGAGAAGAAGACTTGTTAGTAACAGTTACACAAACAATCAGTGTTAGTATGGCGTTACGTCTGTCCTTCATGTATTGATGTATTAGTAGTATTTGTGTGTATGATTTATTATTGATCAAATATAAACTGAACACGATGATGTCGTTCAGTCAAAGCAGTAGAACTTAGATGTTTGGATGAAAATGACATTTTTACTAATATTTCTGTAGATTTCTGTATGTACAGAAATATTATCATCACAACAAGTGGTTTGATTCATTTATTTACTTTGATTTGTTATTGTAGTTTTGTGTGTGATTGATCATATATATTATTAATTACTGATTATTTATGATGTTTTATTGACATAGTTATACATTGTCCTTTTAAATAAACTGAACTGAACATTCAAGATTTCTTCTTTTTATGCAAAACATTTTATTTAATTGGTTTACTTTTAATTATTTGTTCTATTTATTGTAGTTGTTTGTAAGTTATAAATATATATAAATATATAAATATATATATATATATATACAGTATATATAACAAAGTATTGTTTTAACATTAATAATTGAGATGAAATGAAGTAAATAATGCAAATATTAACATCAATTTGAACCAGAAATGGTTGAAATCTCCAGTTATTTGTTCAGTCGTTTCACGGCGTCTTCCTCGAGTGCCTCCTCGACCTGTTCCATCATCCTTTGAAGAGCGACATGTAAAAATATCTTTTATCAAAGACATGTTTGGACGTCCTGTCAATCATCCTGGATGTGAGTGACGGAGGATCTCCTTCATCGTCACGGCGACAGCAGCAGAACATCTCGATGGTTCTTCAGTGACGACACGACTCCATATTCCCGCCTGGAGACTGAATTCCAAACATTGTTTCCTTCAATTAGAAACTTCGCAGCTTCTGAAACCATTTTCTCTCAAACGACGTCGAGGAAGATTTTTTTTATTCCCGCTCACTTTGATCCTGTCGAGCGCTTCTCTCTGAACTCATTCCATAAACAAAGGAGTTAAAATAGTCGGATTCATCCCTGATCCGCTGGGAAACGTGTCGCACGGATCCATAAATACTTTCCTACTTCCTCACCGACGTCGTCGAGGTTTTTACTTTTCACTCGTTATGATAAAAGTTCTTCATCAAGTTCATGCTGTTGTGAATCATTCGTTTAATTCATTTAATTAAAGCATCAAAGATTGTTTTCATCTTCACCTGAATTTATTTGGTTTGTTTTCACAGAATTTATCACAAGGTCAAGAACTATTTGTCTTTATTTACTTATTTTTTATCTTTTCTTTTCTAACTTCACAAAATGTTCAATTAATGTTAATCATTTGAAGAATTTTCATCATTTATTCTATTTTCTGCCACAAATACAGTTTTAATATTTTTAAAGACTTTTATTTTCTTTATTCAACATGTTCTACACTTTCCTCTCCATGTTTCTATTTCTTCACCAAGTGTTTTTCAACTCTATGTTTCTGACGTCATTTAATTCAAGCATTACTTCATATTTCTATCTATGAAAATTAACCTTGTCGACCGTAAACATGTTAAAAACCCAAACCTTCCCGTAAATAAACCAGAAACAAAACGACGACTGTGACGTACAATCATTATTTTTGTTTTTCTGAAGACGAATCTTCGATAAACTCATCAAACTCACGACCCGGAGACCGTTCATCATGTTTAGTTCTGACAATAGAAATCAAATAAACAAATCACATTTAAACAAGTGTTTAAGCCTCTAAAATAAATGATGAAACTGAAGGTTCAACGAAAGACGTGCTTTGAAAAGAAAGACTCGATTACGAACCACATCAATTCTTCATGCTAACATTAGCTTTAGCCAAAGGTGTTGACGTCACATGTTTGGACTTCCTGTTGAGTCAGTCAATGAACTGTCGGATCATGAGTTTAAATGTTTAATCTTGGTTTGTATCCAAGATGATGAAATCTCGTGTGAATAAACTGTTACAAATCTAAACACTTCTTACTCTCAAAAAGTAGAAAATTACACCAAAAAGTGGAATCACATGTTTGAGAAGCTTTGATTTTTAATCTTTTTCTAAGACACAGTAGAAAACTGTTCCAGGACACTTGAGAAAAACACCTTTAAGACACGGACGCGTGAACAGAAAACCCGGGTTGTAGCCGAGACACGAGTGCTGCAAGCAAAACATTGAGGGTCGACCGGAGCAGGAGGATTTTCTAGCAGCCGACGCGAAAAGAACCTGAACATCAGCAGCAAACTTCACGTCAGTGCAAAACATGGGGGACACACTGGACAGCTGACCCGCAGCGGCGACCTTAACTGCCGTAACCCAGACGCGTCATGAGGCTCCGGCACACGTCCTCGACCGTCCTGGCGTCCTTGCGCGGCATGTTGCGCCGCCACGCGTCGATGTTCGCCGGCGAAATGTCTCCCTCGTACATGAGATTGTACAGGTTGGTGGACGTGGTGAACGCCAGCTGGTTGAGGGCGGCGGGCGACACCGGCACCCCCAGGAAAGTGTGAATGTCCTCCGCCGTCTCCTGCGGGAACTTGACGATGTCCTCGAACCTGACGTGAAGGTGCGACTCCTCGGGCATGGCGTCCGTCAGTCTCAGCACCGCGGCCGTGTGCGCCAGCCACAGGTGAGCGAGTATCAACACGGGGTTGGATTCCGATCGTGACAAAAGTGTCCGGAGGGTTCTGAACTCCGGCGCCGAGGTGGCACAGCCGTCCCTGGCGGAATCCTCCTTGAATATCAAGGAAAGGTGCTGTGGGATGTTTTTAAGTGAGTACAGGCTGGGTTTGCTGTTGTAGAGCATGACGTAGATCCACGCTCGAGGGTCCCTGACCACATGGATGGTCCTCAGAGAAGGTCCCACTACTTCCAGAATGAAGGGGAGTTTGAGGGCCCAGCTTCCGCTGCGCATGCTGAGCACCACGCGGGTGTTGGGGTACTCGGCCACATGGCGTCTCATCTCCCTCACGTACTCAGCGTCCCTGTCCACGCTCGTGCTGAGTTTGCCCTTCAGTTCCGACGCCGGCTCCCTCCTCCTGGATCTCTTCCTTCGTTCCCTCGGGACACCGGCTCTCTCGCGAGTCTGCCTCGCCCTCCCGCCCTCCGACAGCTGAATGTTCTGCAAGTGCAGTTTTGTGTTGTGGACCAGCGAGTGAAGCCAACCCTGGATGACCTTAAACCGACCGTTCGCCGCGTCCGACCTGGACCACTCGCACGCGTCCACCAGGGAATCAAACTCGAACTCCGTCTCCGGGACGTCTAGATGCTCCGTCGGTACACGGATGTAAACAAAATCGGAGTTATTGTGGAACAAATGTTTGAGTATTTCTGAGCCGGAGCCCGGCAGAGTCGTGATCAGGACAGTGGGCAGGGGGAGCTGATGCTGCTCGTAGAGTCTGATCTGTTTGTTTCCCTCTCGTCTGCCGGCGCCGTTCCACTTCACGCCGCAGAGAAGCTGATCACAGCTGTTGGACAAGAACAGAAGCTCCGCGATCCACAGCATGAGCACGGAGAGGAGAGCGTAACGCATGAGTCTGCCGAAGCAGAGGTAGAACTTCCTCTGCAGGGTCAGGAATCCAATCGCGACGAACAGAACGACGCCCGCCACCACGTTGACCGCGAATCCAAAATCAAACAGCTGAGTACTACTGATTTGTTTGGGGATCAGCTGCGTCCCGAGGCCGTATCGTGTGATTTGATACTTGTCTTCGACTTTACAGTGACCTCCGAACCCTAAGAAAGCCGACCTAGCCCCTATATCTTTATAGTTGGTTGCTATGGAAACTATTTTCTCAGTGTTGTTTATATTTAAGGATAGTTTTACCCCATTTCTGCTGCTCTCAATAAATCTACAGCCGGACACTTTCACGTAGGGGCCGTGCAACACGTACGCCACCCTGCTGACCGCGGACGTGACGGGAAACGTGACGTTGACGTACTGCGTCCACCTCTTCTTGAACTCGGCCGCCTGCTCCGCCTCCTGTATGCGAGTCTCGGGGCTGTGACCCTGCGCGTCGAACCAGAACATTTTATAATGCGCGTCCCACACGTCCATCATCGCCCCGTTGTAGCTGTCCGACAACTTGAAAGGTACGTACTTGAAGTCGATGTCTAGATTGTGGAAGAACGCGCTGAGCGAGGTGACCGGCGAGTCGCTTGCCTTCGCCACGTGGTCGAGGACCAGCAGAGTCTGAGAGTTTAGCAAGACCAGCGCTCGGTACACGCTGGTTAGCTTCATGGCGGGAGAGTACGCCTGCGCCGCCTCGCCGCTTACAAACATCGTGTCCCTGTGCGAGGCCGCGACGACGACCTCCCCTCGCGTATCACCGACCCCTTCTTCAGTCCACTTCAACCACTTAGCGCACTCCCCCATCTGACCCTCCCAAGGTGAGTTACAGTGGCTGGTGGGAGAAGGACTGAACACCAACACGTTGTTAAGGTAGCTATATTTTGGTCCGTAAAGTGCTTCGGATACAAAAACTTGTCCATTTGGTGCAAAAGTGAAAGAGTTCTGATCCGGGTGCTCGTGGCCTGGATTAAAGCTATTCCATCCGTCCACCCAGGAATAAGGCCTGTCGTGGACAATGTCATAAACCGCTCGACCACCTAGCTTGCTAGACTTAAAGGAGACAAAAGTATTCCCCTGCCCGCTCGGCAGCCCCGCTCCATAAGTGACCACACCCCAGTTAGAGAAAATATGCATTCCAGGTCTGCCAAAGTTGTGGGGAGGTTGTGGTGCGAGGTGAGCGTTGTACCAGATGTACTCCGTGTGAAGTGTGGCCCAGCGTTGGGCAGACGAATGCCCCATGGGGCCATCCTTGGGTCTATGTTTCCTAATTTGCTGAGCCAGCCAATTACCGGTGCCGTTCTTCAGGACGAAAGTGTCGAGGAAGACGAGCTGGCTCTCTGGACCGTAGAACCAGTTGTAGTTGGAGTCGGCGATGCCGACCGTCCTCTGGAAGCCTGGCAGCAGCGTGGCGTAGTAGAACCAGAAATGTTCTCGGAGCCAGTTGTTCTGCAGATTGTCGATGTTGAAGTGCCGCTGGGCCAGGAAGACGTACTGGGTGATGGACTTGCCGGTGTAGCTGCCGTAAGCGACTCCTTCGTCCAGCGAGCCGTCCACGACGTGGTTGAGGAGGAACATGGTCTTCTCCATGTAGCTCACGGCCACTTGTTTCCAAATCATGGACTCGGGGTCGTCGTGAGAGCCGACCACTATGGCGCCGATCAGAAAGGCCAGAGTGTTTGTGGTCTGATGGTTCTGCAGGTACTGTTTGCCCCAACCTCTGTACCTGGAAAACTCAAACATCTCCTCAGTCACAGAGCGTATTTTCTTCAAGTAAACATCCCTCCGCAGGTCGTCCAGGCAAGAGTAGACGAAATCATACGCCGTCGCAAACCCGGTCAGAGAGTGAGCGATGGGGACCTCGTCGTTAGGGGCACTTGTTACTTTCCAATCCGGGTATTCCACCATCCGATCCATGTACTTGAGAAGAAACTGCAGAGCGGCGCCGTCCTCGGGGCACAGCAGGCAGTAGAGCGCCAGGGGAGGAAGGTTGTTCCCATAAATCTCATTCCACTTGCTGGTGAACTCCACGTGTTTGGCGGGCGGCATGTAAGCGGGCACGTTGGACAGCATGGTGAGCACAGCAGCCCGGATGACTTTGAAGATCTGGCCGTGGGTGGTGAACGACCGCTTCCTCAAGCTGACCACGTCGGCTTGGCTGAAGTACAAACTGGGGTGAGGCAGGGTAGACTTCCAGTGGTCGTGCTGGAGCTTGACTTGAAGGAAGTCGTCTCGGGTGGTGTTGAAGACTCCAGAGTGAGCAGAGAGTGGTGCGAAGAAACATGAGAAGACCAGCCACATGTGAGCCATGATGCTGTCCATCGTCTCGGTGTCTATTTAGATCAAAAAATGTCTCTTCAGCTGAAGGTCCAGAAGTTCCATCAACGAGGGTTGAACTTGGTCCGTGGCAGTGTCAATCCTCAGGCGTGACATCTCCGCTCAGATCCAGCAAAAATAAATAAAAAATCCAACATTAAATCCTGGTCTTCAGCCCCAGTCTGCGTCTGGAGCGACCACAGTGTGTGTTCGAGCCGCAGCATCCGCGGGCGTGAGGCGCTGCGAGGGACGCATCTCCCGCCGCAGCATCGCTCGAGCGCCCGCCGACCGGAGCCTCGGTCCCGCGGATCGATCCGGTCTCGTGGTCGGGATCCGGGAGAGAAAGTTGTCGACGCTGCGCAGGAATTCCAAGAATGAGGCTTTTTTTCCTTCAACAGCCGCGAGATCAGAGGAATCCAGATGCTGCGACGCTTCATGAACACACACACCGAGAGAGAGAGAGAGAGAGAGAGAGAGAGAGAGAGAGAGAGAGAGAGAGAGAGAGAGAGAGAGAGAGAGAGAGAGAGAGTGTGTGTGTGTGTGTGTGTGTGTGTGTGTGTCCTCACCACCGTCTGTGTGATTGTTTTTCCGGCTGGAAACAAGTTCTCTGTTCAGCCTCTAGAGGGAGCCTGGACTTCAGAAAATCTGCCAATGATTCCATGGAAGATGTTTTTCTCTCCAAAGGTTCGGATCCAGAAGCTCCAACATGGAGACTATAAATGACAATGAATATGTATAATACACACACACACAAACATACATCACAACATATTTGATTTATAAAAAAATATACAGTAGTTCTATTTTTTTTTGTTCTTGTGTTTGATTTTTTATTTTAATTTTTTTAATATTATTATTGTTCCGGTCACCTCATTTTATTATTTTATTATAATAATAATAATTATTATTATTACTATCATTATTGTTTTTTTGTTTGTTTTTTGTTATTATTATTACTATTACTATTATTGTTATTATTATTATTATTATTATTATTATTATTATGATTAATAGTATTGTTATTATTATAATTATTTTTATTAATATTGTTGTTGTTGTTATTGTTGTTGATGTTGTTGTTATTATTAATGTTTTTACTATTATTATTATTATTATTATTATTATTATTGTTGTTGTTATTATAATAATTATATTATTAGTATAATTATTATTATTACTTTTATTATTATTATTGTTATTACTATTATTATTAGTAATATAAGTAATAATATTATTATGATTTCAATATTTTGTCTGTTGTTCAAACAGCAATGATTCAAATATTATCAACATTGATCAGCAGCTTCTTCTGTAACTGTTAAAAAACACTCAAATCAAAGCAGCATCAATCGAGTTCATCTTGATGTTGATCTAAGTTTCTCTTGAAATCAATATTTTTACGTCAGTTTCTCCTTCATCATCTCATCCGTCATATGACTGTGTTTTCTGTTCTATGATGATTTCTTGTCTCGTGTGTTCTGGAGCAAAACTTCCCTCCGGGATCTCCACTGTTGCGTGATGTCACACACACACACCTACAGACACACACACCATCTTGTCCGGACCTTATCTCCATGGCTGCAGGGAACTCTAATCTTTCTCTGGACTCAAATGCTCCACACGGAGTGAAAGTGCAGCTCGAGCACCTGGAGCCTTCAATTCATCTTTGAAGCACTTTTTTACTCCAACATATGTTCCTTGAACGCACCACCTGCTCTGAGGAACAACTGCATTAACGGTTTCATCTTGCGTTTGTTTGTGTGTGTGTTTGAGTGTGTGTGTGTGTGTTTGTTTGAGTGTGTGTGTGTGTGGGTGTGTGTACATACGTGTGTGTTTCTTCAACCCTCGCCAATGCTCGTCAACACTCGTCAACGCTCTGTAACGCTCGTCAACACTCTTCAACACTCTTCAACGCTCGTCAACACTCGTCAACGCTCGTCAACACTCTGTAACGCTCGTCAACACTCGTCAACACTCGTCAACACTCTTCAACGCTCGTCAACACTCTTCAACACTCTTCAACGCTCGTCAACACTCGTCAACGCTCTGTAACGCTCGTCAACACTCTTCAACACTCTTCAACGCTCGTCAACACTCGTCAACGCTCGTCAACACTCTGTAACGCTCGTCAACATGTGTCAACACTCGTCAACACTCTTCAACGCTCGTCAACACTCTTCAACACTCTTCAACGCTCGTCAACACTCGTCAACGCTCGTCAACGCTCTGTAACGCTCGTCAACACTCGTCAACACTCGTCAACACTCGTCAACACTCTTCAACACTCTTCAACGCTCGTCAACACTCGTCAACGCTCGTCAACACTCTGTAACGCTCGTCAACATGTGTCAACACTCGTCAACGCTCGTCAACACTCTGTAACGCTCGTCAACATGTGTCAACACTCGTCAACACTCTTCAACGCTCGTCAACACTCTTCAACACTCTTCAACGCTCGTCAACACTCGTCAACGCTCGTCAACGCTCTGTAACGCTCGTCAACACTCGTCAACACTCGTCAACACTCGTCAACACTCTTCAACACTCTTCAACGCTCGTCAACACTCGTCAACGCTCGTCAACACTCTGTAACGCTCGTCAACACTCGTCAACACTCTGTAACGCTCGTCAACACTCGTCAACACTCTTCAACGCTCGTCAACACTCTTCAACACTCTTCAACGCTCGTCAACACTCGTCAACGCTCGTCAACACTCGTCAACGCTCGTCAACACTCTGTAACGCTCGTCAACACTCGTCAACACTCTGTAACGCTCGTCAACACTCTTCAACACTCTTCAACGCTCGTCAACACTCGTCAACGCTCGTCAACACTCTGTAACGCTCGTCAACACTCGTCAACACTCGTCAACACTCGTCAACACTCGTCAACACTCTTCAACACTCTTCAACACTCTGTAACGCTCGTCAACATGTGTCAACACTCGTCAACACTCTTCAACGCTCGTCAACACTCTTCAACGCTCGTCAACACTCGTCAACGCTCGTCAACACTCTGTAACGCTCGTCAACACTCGTCAACACTCGTCAACACTCGTCAACACTCGTCAACACTCTTCAACACTCGTCAACACTCGTCAACACTCTTCAACGCTCGTCAACACTCGTCAACGCTCGTCAACACTCTGTAACGCTCGTCAACACTCGTCAACACTCGTCAACACTCGTCAACACTCGTCAACGCTCGTCAACACTCTGTAACGCTCGTCAACACTCGTCAACACTCTGTAACGCTCGTCAACACTCGTCAACACTCTGTAACGCTCGTCAACACTCTGTAACGCTCGTCAACACTCGTCAACACTCTGTAACGCTCGTCAACACTCGTCAACACTCGTCAACACTCGTCAACACTCGTCAACACTCGTCAACACTCGTCAACACTCTTCAACACTCGTCAACACTCTTCAACGCTCTGTAACGCTCGTCAACATGTGTCAACACTCGTCAACACTCGTCAACGCTCGTCAACACTCGTCAACACTCTTCAACACTCGTCAACACTCGTCAACACTCGTCAACACTCTTCAACACTCGTCAACACTCTTCAACGCTCTGTAATGCTCGTCAACATGTGTCAACACTCGTCAACACTCGTCAACGCTCGTCAACACTCTGTAACGCTCGTCAACACTCGTCAACACTCTGTAACGCTCGTCAACACTCGTCAACACTCGTCAACACTCTGTAACGCTCGTCAACACTCTGTAACGCTCGTCAACACTCGTCAACACTCTGTAACGCTCGTCAACACTCGTCAACACTCGTCAACACTCGTCAACACTCTGTAACGCTCGTCAACACTCGTCAACACTCGTCAACACTCGTCAACACTCGTCAACACTCGTCAACACTCTGTAACGCTCGTCAACACTCTTCAACACTCGTCAACACTCGTCAACACTCGTCAACACTCGTCAACACTCGTCAACACTCGTCAACACTCGTCAACACTCTGTAACGCTCGTCAACACTCGTCAACACTCGTCAACACTCGTCAACACTCTGTAACGCTCGTCAACACTCGTCAACACTCGTCAACACTCTGTAACGCTCGTCAACACTCGTCAACACTCGTCAACACTCGTCAACACTCGTCAACACTCGTCAACACTCTTCAACACTCGTCAACACTCATCAACACTCTTCAACACTCGTCAACGCTCTGTAACGCTCGTCAACACTCGTCAACACTCGTCAACACTCTGTAACGCTCGTCAACACTCGTCAACACTCGTCAACACTCTGTAACGCTCGTCAACACTCGTCAACACTCGTCAACACTCTGTAACGCTCGTCAACACTCGTCAACACTCGTCAACACTCGTCAACACTCGTCAACACTCTTCAACACTCGTCAACACTCGTCAACACTCGTCAACACTCGTCAACACTCTTCAACACTCGTCAACACTCGTCAACACTCTGTAACGCTCGTCAACACTCGTCAACACTCGTCAACACTCTGTAACGCTCGTCAACACTCGTCAACACTCGTCAACACTCTGTAACGCTCGTCAACACTCGTCAACACTCGTCAACACTCTGTAACGCTCGTCAACACTCGTCAACACTCGTCAACACTCTGTAACGCTCGTCAACACTCGTCAACACTCGTCAACACTCGTCAACACTCGTCAACACTCTTCAACACTCGTCAACACTCGTCAACACTCGTCAACACTCGTCAACACTCGTCAACACTCGTCAACACTCTGTAACGCTCGTCAACACTCGTCAACACTCGTCAACACTCGTCAACACTCTGTAACGCTCGTCAACACTCGTCAACACTCTGTAACGCTCGTCAACACTCGTCAACACTCGTCAACACTCTGTAACGCTCGTCAACACTCGTCAACACTCTTCAACACTCGTCAACACTCGTCAACACTCTGTAACGCTCGTCAACACTCGTCAACACTCGTCAACACTCTGTAACGCTCGTCAACACTCGTCAACACTCGTCAACACTCTGTAACGCTCGTCAACACTCGTCAACACTCGTCAACACTCTGTAACGCTCGTCAACACTCGTCAACACTCGTCAACACTCTGTAACGCTCGTCAACACTCGTCAACACTCGTCAACACTCGTCAACACTCGTCAACACTCTTCAACACTCGTCAACACTCGTCAACACTCGTCAACACTCGTCAACACTCTTCAACACTCGTCAACACTCGTCAACACTCTGTAACGCTCGTCAACACTCGTCAACACTCGTCAACACTCTGTAACGCTCGTCAACACTCGTCAACACTCGTCAACACTCTGTAACGCTCGTCAACACTCGTCAACACTCGTCAACACTCTGTAACGCTCGTCAACACTCGTCAACACTCGTCAACACTCTGTAACGCTCGTCAACACTCGTCAACACTCGTCAACACTCGTCAACACTCTTCAACACTCTTCAACACTCGTCAACACTCGTCAACACTCGTCAACACTCGTCAACACTCGTCAACACTCGTCAACACTCGTCAACACTCTGTAACGCTCGTCAACACTCGTCAACACTCGTCAACACTCGTCAACACTCGTCAACACTCGTCAACACTCGTCAACACTCGTCAACACTCTGTAACGCTCGTCAACACTCGTCAACACTCGTCAACACTCTGTAACGCTCGTCAACACTCGTCAACACTCGTCAACACTCGTCAACACTCGTCAACACTCTTCAACACTCTTCAACACTCGTCAACACTCGTCAACACTCGTCAACACTCGTCAACACTCGTCAACACTCGTCAACACTCGTCAACACTCGTCAACACTCTGCAACACTCGTCAACACTCGTCAACACTCGTCAACACTCGTCAACACTCGTCAACACTCGTCAACACTCGTCAACACTCTGTAACGCTCGTCAACACTCGTCAACACTCGTCAACACTCGTCAACACTCTGTAACGCTCGTCAACACTCGTCAACACTCTGTAACGCTCGTCAACACTCGTCAACACTCGTCAACACTCTGTAACGCTCGTCAACACTCGTCAACACTCTTCAACACTCGTCAACACTCGTCAACACTCTGTAACGCTCGTCAACACTCGTCAACACTCGTCAACACTCTGTAACGCTCGTCAACACTCGTCAACACTCGTCAACACTCTGTAACGCTCGTCAACACTCGTCAACACTCGTCAACACTCTGTAACGCTCGTCAACACTCGTCAACACTCGTCAACACTCTGTAACGCTCGTCAACACTCGTCAACACTCGTCAACACTCGTCAACACTCGTCAACACTCTTCAACACTCGTCAACACTCGTCAACACTCGTCAACACTCGTCAACACTCTTCAACACTCGTCAACACTCGTCAACACTCTGTAACGCTCGTCAACACTCGTCAACACTCGTCAACACTCTGTAACGCTCGTCAACACTCGTCAACACTCGTCAACACTCTGTAACGCTCGTCAACACTCGTCAACACTCGTCAACACTCTGTAACGCTCGTCAACACTCGTCAACACTCGTCAACACTCTGTAACGCTCGTCAACACTCGTCAACACTCGTCAACACTCGTCAACACTCGTCAACACTCTTCAACACTCTTCAACACTCGTCAACACTCGTCAACACTCGTCAACACTCGTCAACACTCGTCAACACTCGTCAACACTCGTCAACACTCTGTAACGCTCGTCAACACTCGTCAACACTCGTCAACACTCGTCAACACTCGTCAACACTCTTCAACACTCGTCAACACTCGTCAACACTCGTCAACACTCGTCAACACTCTGTAACGCTCGTCAACACTCGTCAACACTCGTCAACACTCGTCAACACTCGTCAACACTCGTCAACGCTCTTCAACACTCGTCAACGCTCTGTAACGCTCGTCACTTCCACACCAGCGAAGCTAATTAACGTCCATCAATCAAATCAGGAGAAGGACGGTCGAGCGCGTGACCTTCGTCCCATAGATTAGTGGCTACACAACAAACAACACAAACGCTGACTCTGCACCACGTGTTTGTTGAACCTCAGAAGGCGTCGATAGAGGAACGACGGGAGGAATTAGTCCGAGTTGACTCTTCATTGATTTTTTAATGAACATTTTCACGCTTTGTCTTCGTCCATGTTTCACCATTTCTTCAGAAGATGAAGTGAAAGAAGTTTCTTCTTTGAAAAGACTTTATTAAAGTGATGAACATATAGAAGCTCAAGTGTTTAACAATAGAAACTGAAGCAGTTTTCATTTCAACAATATGATTATACATGAATACTTCATTGTGTTTTCACGTCATGTTGAGTAAGTATAATACTTGACATGAGTTCAATAGAAATAAAACATTATTTTCATTTAAAAGTATAAATAAGAGACAGAAATAACCAGATTTTTAAATCTCAATACATATCTTGTATAATCAGATGGAACCTGAAAATACACAAGTAAACTAGTGTTTGATTTAAATGACTTTTAAATGTACATGATGAAAATATCTAGTCACGTGAGCAACTGCTATTATTAGACGTTTATCACTGTGTATCTACAACAGGAAGAGAATCCAACAAGCCGGTGAAGCTTCACGAAGCAGTGTCATGTTGTCATGGGAACGTCACTCACAGACGTCAACGGAACCTCAGAGTCTCTGGATGATCAGAAGAACCAGAGACACGATCCCTCGGCGAAGAATTGAACCTGCCAATCAAGAGCCCGGAGCCTGGAGCCAATCAATGGAGACGACCTGCCATGTCTGGCGCCGGAGCAGCAGGACGTCGGAGAAATCACAAAAGCTTGCTCAAGGACGTGTGATTCCTCTGGCGGAGGTTTCTGAACCGTCGCTGAACCTCGCAGACAGAAGCACTGCAGGTGGATCGGACCAGAGTGTCTGCTGCTCCTGACCAGCAGGGGTCAGTGTTACGAGAATCTTGTATGACTCATTCACGTGCGTTACTCGGTTAAATATGTTTCCATCTCTTTAACTATGAATTGTATTTTTATTATTTTCAAATCTTGTTTTTGCCATAGTATTTATATTTGAATAAAGTCTGTTTAAAATAAATACTGTTGTTTTCATTTACAATTAATATTCAAATATTAACAGCATTTGTTCATTTTTGTGTTGCAATTAAACTTCCGGCCTCTATATGGCAGCAGTCGTTAAGTCCTCCACAGCTAGAGGAAGAATGATGACTGAGGACGAGAGGATACAGTGAGTCCAGCAGCTTTTAAAGCTGATGTTTGGACATATTTTGTTTTGAAAACAAATTAAAGTAGTTAAGACTTCGTCAAGAATCATGTGGTCTGTGAATACTACAACACCAGAGTCAAGTACTGGACAATACTACACATATATCCTTGTTACTACACTATCACAACACCAGAGTCAAGTACTGGACAATACTACACATATATACTTGTTACTACACTATCACAACACCAGAGTCAAGTACTGGACAATACTACACATATATACTTGTTACTACACTATCACAACACCAGAGTCAAGTACTGGACAATACTACACATATATACTTGTTACTACACTATCACAACACCAGAGTCAAGTACTGGACAATACTACACATATATACTTGTTACTACACTATCACAACACCAGAGTCAAGTACTGGACAATACTACACATATATACTTGTTACTACACTATCACAACACCAGAGTCAAGTACTGGACAATACTACACATATATACTTGTTACTACACTATCACAACACCAGAGTCAAGTACTGGACAATACTACACATATATACTTGTTACTACACTATCCCAACACCAGAGTCAAGTACTGGACAATACTACACATATATACTTGTTACTACACTATCACAACACCAGAGTCAAGTACTGGACAATACTACACATATATACTTGTTACTACACTATCACAACACCAGAGTCAAGTACTGGACAATACTACACATATATACTTGTTACTACACTATCACAACACCAGAGTCAAGTACTGGACAATACTACACATATATACTTGTTACTACACTATCACAACACCAGAGTCAAGTACTGGACAATACTACACATATATACTTGTTACTACACTATCACTATATATCACTATATATTGTATCCTCAGATGGTTTTGAACCAACATCCATCAGTGTTTAATGATCAAGTGTTTGTTGCTTTAACTTCGTCATGTTTGTTGGACTAATTTTTACTACTTTGTTGTTTGGGAATAATCGAGACTCTAAAGAATATGAAGGACTTGTGACGGAGTAATACATGACGTGTGTACTAACAGGTCAGTGTCTGATACTACAGTGAGTACACCGGCTGCTTGAGGCGCCTGGAAAGGTCAGCTGTCAATCACAGGACATTCAGGAGTCGCTGACATCCGTAGATCAAGTTTAATACGACGTCTGAGACAAGAAACTCCTTCAACCTGCGAAGAATCCAAGAGTTCAATGACCCGGAGGAAACTTCAGCCAGACTCGGTGTCTTCACGAGGCGACATCTCCACCTCCGTCGTCCAATTACCGCTAAGTGACTCGCTGGCATTTGGCTGATAATGAAGACTGATAAAAGTCCATCAAAGAGAAGGTTCGCTGTGAGGGAAAGATTCTCGTTCACTTACCTTTGAAATTAATGAAAAAGCCCAGATGTCGGGTTTTCTTCAAGGAACTCGTACCTTCAGCGAGGATGAGGCCGTCGTTCTCATCAGAGTTTGATCTTCAGACGGTTGCATCTGGACAGGAAGTCCACGTCTGTCATGAAGAGAAGTCCTGCTGCTCAGAATCATCCTCTAGCGTTCCACCATCTAGTGTTGGAGGTCAGAGGATGTTTCATGGACGGATGTTTTCTCTGTTCCTGCCTCACCAGGGTTTGATTCTTCATCTGATCTTCATCCTTCTCTCTCTGAAAAAACAACACTCTTGAGCTCCACCATATTCGTCTGCTTTTATCTGGCGACTCTCCTTCTAGTTGACCTGCTGTGGTCCATACATGAACCTGGAGTTGAATCTGATGGACAACCTGTTCCTCAATTGTATGTTCTTGGATTCAATCCGGAGTACCTGGAGGAAACCCAGGAAAGCCCACGATGAACACACAAAATTCAAGCAACAAACATCTACACCTCGTGTTACCTTCAATACCTTCAGTGAGATCGTTGAAGGTCATGTGACTCGTGCACTCAGAGTCAACCCTGAAGCAGGTTTCTGTGCAGAAGGAACTGTGAATGTTCGGAGCATGAAGCAGTCGTTGAATCATTCATGAGCGCTCGACTCCACCTCTTACATCACCAGGAATCAATGACAATTTGCTGTGAACTGCAGATGAACTTTGTTTATGGATCGTAATTAAAGCCCAACAGCGCCTCATGCATTTATGCAAAGCTCTCGCAGCCACTGCTCTGGGAGTCACTGCTCTGGGAGTCACTGCTCTGGGAGTCACTGCTCTGGGAGTCACTGCTCTGGGAGTCACTGCTCTGGGAGTCACTGCTCTGGGAGTCACAGCGTCGAGAGGGAACGTCAGCGCCGCCAAGAGGCCTCGTCATGTGAAAAGATGCTGATGCTGATCCTCAACTGATCCGACTGACTCTGACTGACACTGACTGACTCTGACTGACTCTGACTGACTCTGACTCTGACTCTGACTCTGACTCTGACTCTGACTCTGACTCTGACTCTGACTGACTCTGACTCTGACTCTGACTCTGACTCTGACTCTGACTCTGACTCTGACTCTGACTCTGACTGACTCTGACTCTGACTCTGACTGACACTGACTGATACTGACTGACTCTGACTGACTCTGACTGACTCTGACTGACTCTGACTCTGACTGACTCTGACTGACTCTGACTCTGACTGACTCTGACTGACACTGACTGACTCTGACTGACACTGACTCTGACTCTGACTGACTCTGACTCTGACTGACTCTGACTGACTCTGACTCTGACTCTGACTGACTCTGACTGACTCTGACTGACTCTGACTGACTCTGACACTGACTGACTCTGACTGACTCTGACTCTAACTCTGACTGACTCTGACTGACTCTGACTCTGACTGACTCTGACTGACTCTGACTGACTCTGACTCTGCCTCTGACTGACTCTGACTGACTCTGACTCTGACTGACTCTGACTGACACTGACTGACTCTGACTGACTCTGACTCTGACTAACTCTGACTGACTCTGACTCTGACTGACTCTGACTGACTCTGACTGACTCTGACTCTGACTCTGACTCTGACTCTGACTCTGACTGACTCTGACTCTGACACTGACTGACTCTGACTGACTCTGACTGACTCTGCCTCTGACTGACTCTGACTGACTCTGACTCTGACTGACTCTGACTGACACTGACTGACTCTGACTGACTCTGACTGACTCTGACTCTGACTGACTCTGACTCTGACTGACTCTGACACTGACTGACACTGACTGACTCTGACTGACTCTGACTGACTCTGACTGACTCTGACTGACACTGACTGACTCTGACTGACTCTGACTCTGACTGACTCTGACTGACTCTGACTCTGACTCTGACTGACTCTGACTGACACTGACTGACTCTGACTGACTCTGACTGACTCTGACTCTGACTGACTCTGACTGACTCTGACTCTGACTGACTCTGACTGACTCTGACTGACTCTGACTGACTCTGACTCTGACTGACTCTGACTCTGACTGATTCTGACTGACTCTGACTCTGACTCTGACTGACTCTGACTGACTCTGACTCTGACACTGACTGACTCTGACTGACTCTGACTGACTCTGACTGACTCTGACTGACTCTGACTCTGACACTGACTGACTCTGACTGACTCTGACTGACTCTGACTGACTCTGACTGACTCTGACTCTGACTGACTCTGACTGACACTGACTGACTCTGACTGACTCTGACTGACTCTGACTGACTCTGACTGACTCTGACTGACTCTGACTCTGACTCTGACTGACTCTGACACTGACTGACACTGACTGACACTGACTGACTCTGACTGACTCTGACTGACTCTGACTGACTCTGACTGACTCTGACTCTGACTGACTCTGACTGACTCTGACACTGACTGACACTGACTGACACTGACTGACTCTGACTGACTCTGACTGACTCTGACTGACTCTGACTCTGACTCTGACTGACTCTGACTGACTCTGACTCTGACTGACTCTGACTGACACTGACTGACTCTTACTGACTCTGACTGACTCTGACTCTGACTGACTCTGACTCTGACTGACTCTGACTGACTCTGACTGACTCTGACTCTGACTGACTCTGACTGACTCTGACTCTGACTGATTCTGACTGACTCTGACTCTGACTCTGACTGACTCTGACTGACTCTGACTCTGACACTGACTGACTCTGACTGACTCTGACTGACTCTGACTCTGACTGACTCTGACTGACTCTGACTGACTCTGACTGACTCTGACTCTGACTGACTCTGACTGACTCTGACTGACACTGACTGACTCTGACTGACACTGACTGACTCTGACTGACTCTGACTGACTCTGACTGACTCTGACTGACACTGACTGACTCTGACTGACTCTGACTGACTCTGACTGACTCTGACTGACTCTGACTGACACTGACTGACTCTGACTGACTCTGACTGACACTGACTGACACTGACTGACTCTGACTGACTCTGACTGACTCTGACTGACTCTGACTGACTCTGACTGACACTGACTGACTCTGACTGACTCTGACTGACACTGACTGACTCTGACTGACTCTGACTGACACTGACTGACTCTGACTGACTCTGACTGACACTGACTGACACTTACTAACTCTGACTGACACTGACTGACACTGACTAACTCTGACTGACACTGACTGACACTGACTGACTCTGACTGACACTGACTGACTCTGACTGACACTGACTGACACTGACTGACTCTGACTGACTCTGACTGACTCTGACTGACTGACACTGACTGACACTCACATTGTGTCGCAGGAACCAATATTGAGAAGAATCGACGGCAGCAGCTTCTGTTCCACTGCTGTTTACCTTCAGCTTCACCTTCACAGCGTCTCACGTCGTCCTCTGAGGCTGAACGAGCCTTTGAAACATTCATGACGGCTCAGACTCCATCAACACACGACTCCTCGCTGTCGATGTTTACACTTTTGTCGCCTCACTGTCACTCTCACCACTATCTCAGCTGTCAATCAAGGACGTCAGACTTCTGTCCCAGCTCTGATCAAACACTGAGAGAATGACTTTGGGTTTTATAAGTTATTATAATATATAATTATATTGTTATATATAGTTATATACAGTTATATATATATATATATAGTTATATATAGAAACAATTTCAATAAATCAATTAAGTTCTATCCATCTATAGTTATATATATCAATATATAACTATATATCAATCAATTTATATATATATATATATATATAAAATGATATAAATATATCAATATATAACTATATTTATCAATATATATCAAAATATATATCAATATAATGATATACATTTCAATATATAACTATATATAAAACTAAATATAGTTATATATATATGTATAAATATATATCAATCAATTAATTGATATATATACATCAATATATATATCAATATAATATAATGACGTTTATTTTAATATATAGTTATATATTGATTGATTTTGTATCTTTATTTCCTCCTTCAGTGCAAAAGTCAACAGTTTAATTATGTTATTCATTGATGTATAAATATATGTTTTATATTTATTAGTCTTTATAAACTTTTGCAGTGTTTACACGTCAACTGTCACTGGTTATTGTTGATACATTTATAAATTGCTTTCCTACTTACTAACTTATTTTTAAACCTCTTTTATTTTGAGAGAAAGTTCTTATGGATACATTTACATCCCACGTGTACTTGATCACAAAACATAGTAGTTTTTAACTATTCAGATCAAGCAAGAATACTTTTCATCATATTATACAATAATTACTAATATTTTACTTGTTATTGACTTTGATTAAGTAACAATGTTTTGTTAGCATCGTCGAGCTAAGAAGCTACACACCTGTTACCATAGCAACAGAGTTTTCAAGATGGCGCCGACAGGACGGCGACTTTAACAGCAGATTGTTTCAGCCCCCCGCTGACTCCACAGGGGACAATGCCCCCCCATCCCAGCCTGTCCCTCACACCTCTCCAGGTGAGAAATCAGCTCAGGAGAACCAAGGCAACACCTGTCTCCCACCAGTCACCTGCAGAAGTTCTCGGACGACTCCGCCATCGTCGGCCTCATTAGGGACGGGGATGACGGGCCGTACCGGGGACTTGTCCAGGACTTTGTTGACTGGTGCCTGGAAAGCCACCTCAAGATCAACTCCAGCAAAACTAAGGAGTTGATTGTGGATTTCCGGCGGTGTCCCTCCATCTCCCCCTCACCACTGAACATCCAGGGACAGGACATTGAGATTGTCACGACTTACAAGTTCCTGGGTGTTCACCTCAACAACCGCCTGGACTGGGTGGATAACACTGCTGCTCTTTATAAAAAGGGGCGGAGTAGAATCTACCTGCTCCGGAGGTTGAGGTCGTTTGGTGTCCGGGGGTAACTCCTGAAGTCATTCTATGACTCAGTAGTGGCCTCTGCCATCTTCAACTGTGTGGTCTGCTGGGGGAGCAGCATGACAGCAAAGGATAGGGCTAAACTGGACAGCCTTATTAAGAAGGCCGGTTACGTCCTAGGGCGCCCCCTGGATCCTGTGGAGGAAGTGTCTGGGAGGAGGATACGGAGCAAGCTGGGCTCCATAAGGAGGAACTTGTCTCACCCTCTCCAGCACACACTGAGGGCATTGAGGAGCTCCATCAGTGATAGGATGCTCCATCCCAGGTGTGTGAGGGAGAGGTACCTCCTTCCTCCTGCTGCCATCAGACTCCACAACAAGAACACACCAAGATAAATATTTAACTGCACCTCTTGTTATTTATGTAAATATGATTGTGTATATATTATATAGCGCAGATTTATCTTTTATTCTATTTAGATTTTCTTTCTCTTTTTTATTTCTGGGTGTTTTTATTTCTCTTGCTGTTGTTAAACCGAATTTCCCCTCGCGGGACTAATAAAGGTTTTCTGATTCTGATTCTGATTCTGATTCTGATTCTGATTCTGATTCTGATTCTGATTCTGATTCTGAACAGCACAGTGTTTCCTGCAGAGACTGAAAAAGCTTCGAGATGAAAACTCTTCAGAAGAGACTCGAGACTCTTCAGGGGAGTTGAAATGATCCGCTGGGATCCAGCAGAGTCTTCAGGGGAGTTGAAATGATCCGCTGGGATCCAGCAGAGTCTTCAGGGGAGTTGAAATGATCCGCTGGGATCCAGCAGAGTCTTCAGGGGAGTTGAAATGATCCGCTGGGATCCAGCAGAGTCTTCAGGGGAGTTGAAATGATCCGCTGGGATCCAGCAGAGTCTTCAGGGGAGTTGAAATGATCCGCTGGGATCCAGCAGAGTCTTCAGGGAAGTTGAAATGATCCGCTGGGATCCAGCAGAGTCTTCAGGGGAGTTGAAATGATCCGCTGGGATCCAGCAGAGTCTTCAGGGGAGTTGAAATGATCCGCTGGGATCCAGCAGAGTCTTCAGGGGAGTTGAAATGATCCGCTGGGATCCAGCAGAGTCTTCAGGGGAGTTGAAATGATCCGCTGGGATCCAGCAGAGTCTTCAGGGGAGTTGAAATGATCCGCTGGGATCCAGCAGACTCTTCAGGGGAGTTGAAATGATCCGCTGGGATCCAGCAGAGTCTTCAGGGGAGTTGAAATGATCCGCTGGGATCCAGCAGAGTCTTCAGGGAAGTTGAAATGATCCGCTGGGATCCAGCAGAGTCTTCAGGGAAGTTGAAATGATCCGCTGGGATCCAGCAGAGTCTTCAGGGGAGTTGAAATGATCCGCTGGGATCCAGCAGAGTCTTCAGGGGAGTTGAAATGATCCGCTGGGATCCAGCAGAGTCTTCAGGGGAGTTGAAATGATCCGCTGGGATCCAGCAGAGTCTTCAGGGGAGTTGAAATGATCCGCTGGGATCCAGCAGAGTCTTCAGGGGAGTTGAAATGATCCGCTGGGATCCAGCAGAGTCTTCAGGGGAGTTGAAATGATCCGCTGGGATCCAGCAGAGTCTTCAGGGGAGTTGAAATGATCCGCTGGGATCCAGCAGAGTCTTCAGGGGAGTTGAAATGATCCGCTGGGATCCAGCAGAGTCTTCAGGGGAGTTGAAATGATCCGCTGGGATCCAGCAGAGCCGCCGTGTGAGCTCCCAGCATGCTCGGCTTTTAATACGCCGTCGACGCTGTTAACTCAGTGAGAAACGTTCACTGATGCGACAAATACATTATTCAATATTTTTAATTTAGATAAACATGTTTATATAGACATCATTAGTTAGATTGGTTTAAATTTGTTCATTTGATCAATCATTTATTCATTCATTTATTCATTCATTTATTCATTCATTTGTTCATTCATTCTTTCATTCATTCATTCAATCATTGATTCATTTATTTATTCATAATTCAATCATTTATTAATTAATTTATTCATTAATTCAATCATTTATTCATTCATGTGTTCATTAATTCAATCATTTATTCATTCATTTGTTCATTCATTTGTTCATTTGTTCATTTGTTCATTTATTCATTCAATCATTTATTCATGTGTTCATTCATTCTTTCATTCATTTATTCATTCATTTATTCATTCATTTAATCATTTATTCATTCATTAATTCAATCATTAATTTATTCATTTGTTCATTCATTTGTTCATTCATTCATTCAATCATTTATTCATTTGTTCATTCATTCTTTCATTCATTCATTCAATAATTTATTCATTCATTCATTCAATCATTTATTCATTCTTTCATACATTCATTCAATCATTTATTCATTCATTTATTCATTCATTCATTCAATCATTCATCATTCATTTGTTCAATCATTTATTCATTCATTCAATTATTTATTCAAGTGAAGTTCTTTTATTGTCAAATACACAAGTATTAACACGTACAGCATAAATAAACTGTAGTTCTCTCTGACACATGATGTGAAACATTAAAGACATTAAACACTTAAAATAATTACAAACTTAAACAGACATTAATTAAGACAATTCAAGAAAATAATTTGTTCAATCATTTATTCATTCATTTATTCACTTGTTCAATCATTTATTTATTCATTCATTTGTTCATTCATTCATTTATTCATTCATTTTTTCATTAATTAATTCATTTATTAATTAATTCATTCATTTGTTCATTTATTCATTCATTTTTTCATTAATTCATTCATTCATTCATTTGTTCATTTATTCATTCATTTCTTCATGAATTCATTCATTTATTAATTCATTCATTTGTTCGTTTATTCATTCATTTATTAATTCATTCATTCATTTGTTCATTTATTCATTCATTTTTTCATTAATTCATTCATTTATTAATTCATTCATTTTTTCGTTTATTCATTCATTTTTTCATTAATTCATTCATTTATTAATTCATTCATTCATTTGTTCTTTTATTCATTCATTTTTTCATTAATTCATTTATTAATTCATTTGTTCATTTATTCATTCATTTTTTCATTAATTCATTTATTAATTTATTCATTCATTTGTTCATTTATTCATTCATTTTTTCATTAATTCATTCATTTATTAATTTATTCATTCATTTCTTCATTTCTTCATTCATTTCTTCATTCATTTCTTCTTTCATTTATTAATTTATTCATTCATTCATTTGTTCATTAACTTGTTCATTCATTTTTTCATCCTTTTTTATATTAAATCGTTAGATTGGTTTTCATTGAATAATTAAAAAATAATTTAAATCTACTATTTTTTTAACATAGAGTTTGATTCTCTTGTCCAATAATTCCAAAGTACATAACAAAAGTCAACATGTTTTTCATTCGTAGTATTTTAAATTCAATATAATAATGTTATAAAGTGACTCCAGACTAAACCAACGGAGCTCAGAGTTGATCCTGATCCACGTGTCTCATGATTGGATGGTTGAGAACTTGTCTGTAGGTATGAGTGTGTGTGTGAATGGTTGTCTGTCTTTGTGTGTCTGGCCTCCTGTCCAGGGTGTCCCCTGCCTCTCGCCCTATGATACTGGGATGGACTCCAGTCTCCCCGCGACCTTCATAAGGGATAAAGCTCTGAAGGTCAAGGTCTCCTCACAGTCACATGACCTCCTCACAGTCACATGACCTCCTCACCTGACGAGTCGCAGTCACATGACCTCGTCACCCTTCATCCGTCTTGTACCCGCGACCTTGAGGTCAGGGTACGGAGGTAGATCCACAGTCCACCCGTCGATCTGACATCACTTCCCTCACTCGTGAGAATGTCCTTGCCTTAGAGAACCATGGACTCTGATTCAGAGGTGCTGATTCTCATCCCAGCCACTTCACAACTTTTCCAGCGAGAGCTGAAGATCACGGTGTGACGAGGTCAAAGGTGACCCCAACCTGAACCTGAACCTGCGTCCAGAACATCTGACCATTAAAGGAACAGAACCGTGACCGAGTCCAACCCTCACTGGGAACGAGTCCGACTCTGCAGACCAGGAGCTCTGACGCCCCATGTCCCCGGAGCCCCCCCCACAGGAGACCCACAGTGGCTTCTCTAGATCCAGGACTCGTATGCACTGGTTGGGTAAACTCCCATGAACCCCCGAGGATCCTGTGGAGGGTTCCACGGCCCGGACAAAGACCACATTGGTCCTCATGAGGTTGGACCATCAGGACCCCTGAATAGACGTTACCATGGAGACGCGGGAGTGTGATCACATGCTATGACCTCGAAAATGATTAAAACGTGAAACAATATTTAAAAATGTCAAACATGTTCTCGACGTCCTTCAGTGTTCGATCGTTCAATATTATCCTCTTTTGTTTGGACGTCTGTGTTTCTGATCCGTGTCAGATTCTCTGGTTTTCTTCCTAGTCTCCTGGACATTAGTGAGATTCTGGACTCCTTGCTGTTTCATCTTCTTTGGACGGACACGTTATATTTTGTGTTGATTGTGGCATTAATTGTGTTTAACGACGTAATACATTGTGTTGACTGTCGTACTTGTGTTTGTTCACCTTCAAACTCTTCTGCACTAAAACCATCAAAACACGGAGTCCGTTCCGTCGCTCCAACACGACGTCACTTCCGGGTCTTATGCTTCGCGTCGTGGAGAAAGATGGACAAGAGAGAGTCACGGGTCGTTTATTCGCCGCTTCAAGTCAAACAAAATACAAGCTTTACGATCGATCGACGACTGTACAGGTCAATAGTTCCGGAGAAAAGGTCCCGATCTGTAGAAACATCGCTATATTTAAGACAAATTTCCCGCCCAGGGGGTCGTCCTTTCCGGCCAAATGGTCCTTTCAAGTTCCCTGTGTCCTGATCCCCCGCAGAGAGACATCCTGATTTGTTTTCTTGTAATCGAATCATTCAACTGTTCTCAGGCGGGGGTTTCCGTCTTTTATCCCCCCTTTCCGGGTGTGTCTTCGTTCTTTGATCTACGATCTAAGGTGTGATTTGCAGATAAACAGATGTTTTAAATAACTGGTGTCGTATCTAATCCTGATCCAAGCTTGTCTTGAACCAGTGGATCAGTCTGAGTGGATGTTTATGTGAATGTGTCGTCAAACGTTTAAGCTCTTAGATGAAGCGATTAATTTATACTTTATATTTTGATGATCTTTTAGCATTAATTTAAGTATGAACTATACATATAGTGTATAATAATTTTAATCTAACAGCACTGTTGGCTTCACGACCTTCAAAGTGTCAACATTTGAAAGGGATCAACGTTCTGACAAACTTCCTGCTACTGTTGAAGATCCGATCACCTTCTGGACGTTGGTGGCGAGCAGGACTCGTCGACGGGTCCAGAGATGGAGCGAGTTCTCCACAGAGTTCCCTCCGAGGCCCGGGTTCTAAGAATCCTGTTTGTTGGGATAAATAATGGAACGGCAGCCACGGGCCGTCATTGCTCCACTGTTCCAGGTGGGATCAGATCGGGCGCCGCAGGAGGTCGTCTGCGCCGCGACCTTGTGTGCGTCGCTGATGTTTCCACGAGCTTAGCGGATATAATCGTCCGGGGAGGTTCTCCGGGGCTGTGCGGAGAGCCAGGCACCCGGGGGGGGTTGAGTGGCGAAGAGAGGCGTCGCTGTGGCTCGTGTCATGTGACTCGTGTCATGTGACTCGTGTCATGTGACGCTCAAGGTCAAACATAAAGAGATTCTCTCTCAGATTGTGAACCTGTCGAACATAATCCCATCACGGCGCTCAGGAATATTCACCGGATTATTACAGAAACACAGACGTTAGCGTCGAATAATCTCCGGGTTTTTCTACAACGACGTTAAAAAACGACAACATTCGTCCGAAAAACTGTGTGTTTTTCACTGGATTGTTGAAGAAGTCAAATATTTAATGTAGTTTTCTTTCAAATCAGTGTTTTTTTTATTCAACAGTCATATTAATTTTTATTTAATTGCATATATTTAAGGACAGTTTTCTTTTTATGAAGACGAGAACTGTGATTTATTCAAATAAATATTGAATTATTAAAACTGACAGAAAACTAAATAAAGTATAGTTTCTATCATTTCTATCCTCCACGGTTTCAAATCAAATGTTTTGTATAAAAGTATATTTTCTTTTTGGTGAAACGACAGTTGATGTTAAAATGTTTTCGCTAAAACCCTGAGTACCAAGAGGAAACCCTGAGTACCAAGAGGAAACCCTGAGTACCAAGAAGAAAACTCTGAGTACCAAGAAGAAAACCCTGAGTACCAAGAAGAAAACTCTGAGTACCAAGAAGAAAACCCTGAGTACCAAGAAGAAAACCCTGAGTACCAAGAGGAAACCCTGAGTACCAAGAAGAAAACCCTGAGTACCAAGAGGAAAACCCTGAGTACCAAGAGGAAACCCTGAGTACCAAGAAGAAAACCCTGAGTACCAAGAAGAAAACCCTGAGTACCAAGAGGAAACCCTGAGTACCAAGAAGAAAACCCTGAGTACCAAGAGGAAACCCTGAGTACCAAGAGGAAACCCTGAGTACCAAGAGGAAACCCTGAGTACCAAGAGGAAACCCTGAGTACCAAGAGGAAACCCTGAGTACCAAGAAGAAAACCCTGAGTACCAAGAAGAAACTCTGAGTACCAAGAAGAAACCCTGAGTACCAAGAGGAAAACCCTGAGTACCAAGAGGAAACCCTGAGTACCAAGAAGAAAACCCTGAGTACCAAGAGGAAACCCTGAGTACCAAGAAGAAACCCTGAGTACCAAGAGGAAACCCTGAGTACCAAGAAGAAAACCCTGAGTACCAAGAGGAAACCCTGAGTACCAAGAAGAAAACCCTGAGTACCAAGAGGAAACCCTGAGTACCAAGAGGAAACCCTGAGTACCAAGAAGAAAACCCTGAGTACCAAGAGGAAACCCTGAGTACCAAGAGGAAACCCTGAGTACCAAGAAGAAAACTCTGAGTACCAAGAAGAAAACCCTGAGTACCAAGAAGAAAACTCTGAGTACCAAGAAGAAAACCCTGAGTACCAAGAAGAAAACCCTGAGTACCAAGAGGAAACCCTGAGTACCAAGAAGAAAACCCTGAGTACCAAGAGGAAAACCCTGAGTACCAAGAGGAAACCCTGAGTACCAAGAAGAAAACCCTGAGTACCAAGAAGAAAACCCTGAGTACCAAGAGGAAACCCTGAGTACCAAGAAGAAAACCCTGAGTACCAAGAGGAAACCCTGAGTACCAAGAGGAAACCCTGAGTACCAAGAGGAAACCCTGAGTACCAAGAGGAAACCCTGAGTACCAAGAGGAAACCCTGAGTACCAAGAAGAAAACCCTGAGTACCAAGAAGAAACTCTGAGTACCAAGAAGAAACCCTGAGTACCAAGAGGAAAACCCTGAGTACCAAGAGGAAACCCTGAGTACCAAGAAGAAAACCCTGAGTACCAAGAGGAAACCCTGAGTACCAAGAAGAAACCCTGAGTACCAAGAGGAAACCCTGAGTACCAAGAAGAAAACCCTGAGTACCAAGAGGAAACCCTGAGTACCAAGAGGAAACCCTGAGTACCAAGAAGAAAACCCTGAGTACCAAGAGGAAACCCTGAGTACCAAGAGGAAACCCTGAGTACCAAGAAGAAAACCCTGAGTACCAAGAGGAAACCCTGAGTACCAAGAAGAAAACCCTGAGTACCAAGAGAAAACCCTGAGTACCAAGAAGAAAACCCTGAGTACCAAGAAGAAAACCCTGAGTACCAAGAGAAAACCCTGAGTACCAAGAAGAAAACCCTGAGTACCAAGAAGAAAACCCTGAGTACCAAGAAGAAAACCCTGAGTACCAAGAGAAAACCCTGAGTACCAAGAAGAAAACCCTGAGTACCAAGAAGAAAACCCTGAGTACCAAGAGAAAACCCTGAGTACCAAGAAGAAAACCCTGAGTACCAAGAAGAAAACCCTGAGTACCAAGAAGAAAACCCTGAGTACCAAGAGAAAACCCTGAGTACCAAGAAGAAAACCCTGAGTACCAAGAGAAAACCCTGAGTACCAAGAAGAAAACCCTGAGTACCAAGAGAAAACCCTGAGTACCAAGAAGAAAACCCTGAGTACCAAGAAGAAAACCCTGAGTACCAAGAAGAAAACCCTGAGTACCAAGAGAAAACCCTGAGTACCAAGAAGAAAACCCTGAGTACCAAGAAGAAAACCCTGAGTACCAAGAAGAAAACCCTGAGTACCAAGAGAAAACCCTGAGTACCAAGAAGAAAACCCTGAGTACCAAGAAGAAAACCCTGAGTACCAAGAGAAAACCCTGAGTACCAAGAAGAAAACCCTGAGTACCAAGAAGAAAACCCTGAGTACCAAGAAGAAAACCCTGAGTACCAAGAGGAAACCCTGAGTACCAAGAAGAAAACCCTGAGTACCAAGAGGAAACCCTGAGTACCAAGAGGAAACCCTGAGTACCAAGAGGAAACCCTGAGTACCAAGAGGAAACCCTGAGTACCAAGAGGAAACCCTGAGTACCAAGAAGAAAACCCTGAGTACCAAGAAGAAACTCTGAGTACCAAGAAGAAACCCTGAGTACCAAGAGGAAAACCCTGAGTACCAAGAGGAAACCCTGAGTACCAAGAAGAAACCCTGAGTACCAAGAAGAAAACCCTGAGTACCAAGAGGAAACCCTGAGTACCAAGAAGAAAACCCTGAGTACCAAGAGGAAACCCTGAGTACCAAGAAGAAACCCTGAGTACCAAGAGGAAAACCCTGAGTACCAAGAAGAAACCCTGAGTACCAAGAGGAAACTCTGAGTACCAAGAAGAAAACCCTGAGTACCAAGAGGAAACTCTGAGTACCAAGAAGAAAACCCTGAGTACCAAGAGGAAACTCTGAGTACCAAGAAGAAAACCCTGAGTACCAAGAGGAAACTCTGAGTACCAAGAAGAAACCCTGAGTACCAAGAGGACTTCAAAGTCCTGGTGGATCATGTGACTCCAGTGAGTCTCGAGTCACAGTCGCTAACAACAGGTTTTTATCGCCGTAATTATTCCGTTTTGTATTTACAGACGAGCGTCTGTCGCTCAGAGAATCTTAATGTTTATTGAAACTTCAAACCATTGACTCTCTTGAGTCGTGGCTCGATGACTCGTGTGTGTTGTGTTGTGTTGTGTTGTGTTGTGTTGTGTTGTGTTGTGTTGTGTTGTGTTGTGTTGTGTTGTGTTGTGTTGTGTTGTGTTGTGTTGTGTTGTGTTGTGTTGTGTTGTGTTGTGTTGTGTTGTGTGTCGGGCGTCTTTAGCTTCTTTAGATCCAGCCCATAATGATCGACCCTCGGCTCACCTGGAAGCCTCGCACACAAGATGATCGACACACAAAGACTCGACAACAAAGTCAACACAATTAAAGCTCGAGTCGATAGTTTACACCTCAGTGTGTACTTGTGTTTATCACTGCGTGAAACTGTGATCACGAAGAGTCACACACACATCACAACAACACAAACGGCAAAACGGACTCACAACCACATCACAACACAAACTACAGCACAGACACACAAACACATCACAACACAAACAACAGCACAGACTAACAACCACATCAAAACAACACAAACAGCAGCACAGACTCACAAACACATCACAACAGCACAAACAGTAGCACAGACACACAACCACATCACAACAACACAAACGGCAGAACGGACTCACAACCACACCACAACACAAACTACAGCACAGACTCACAACCACACCACAACACAAACTACAGCACAGACACACAACCACATCAAAACAACACAAACAGCAGCACAGACTCACAACCACATCAAAACAACACAAACAGCAGCACAGACTCACAACCACATCAAAACAACACAAACAGCAGCACAGACTCACAAACACATAACAACACAAACAGCAGCACAGACTGACAAACACATCAAAACAACACAAACAACAGCACAGACACGCAAACACATCACAACACAAACAGCAGCACAGACTCACAAACACATCACAACAGCACAAACAGTAGCATAGACTCACAAACACACAACAACACAAACAGCAACACAGACTCACAAACACATCACAACAGCACAGACAGTAGCACAGACTCACAACCACATCAAAACAACACAAACAGCAGCACAGACTCACAAACACATCACAACAACACAAACAGCAGCACGGACTCACAACCACATCAAAACAACACAAACAGCAGCACAGACTCACAAACACATAACAACACAAACAGCAGCACACTCACAAACACTTCACAACAACACAAACAGCAGCACAGACTCACAACCACATCAAAACAACACAAACAGCAGCACAGACTCACAACCACATCACAACACAAACAGCAGCACAGTAACACAAACACATCACAACAACACAAACGGCAGAAGGGACTCACAAACACATCACAACACAAACAGCAGCACAGACTCACAACCACATCAAAACAACACAAACAGCAGCACAGACTCACAAACACATCACAACACAAACAGCAGCACAGACTCACAAACACTTCAAAACAACACAAACAGCAGCACAGACTCACAACCACATCAAAACAACACAATCAGCAGCACAGACTCACAAACACATAACAACACAAACAGCAGCACACTCACAAACACTTCAAAACAACACAAACAGTAGCACAGACTCACAACCACATCAAAACAACACAAACAGCAGCACAGACTCACAAACACATAACAACACAAACAGCAGCACACTCACAAACACTTCACAACAACACAAACAGCAGCACAGACTCACAACCACATCAAAACAACACAAACAGCAGCACAGACTCACAACCACATCACAACACAAACAGCAGCACAGTAACACAAACACATCACAACAACACAAACGGCAGAAGGGACTCACAAACACATCACAACAACACAAACACGGCACAGACTCACAAACACTTCACAACAACACAAACAGCAGCACAGACTCACAAACACATAACAACACAAACAGCAGCACACTCACAAACACATCACAACAACACAAACAGCAGCACAGACTCAAAAACACATCACAACAACACAAACACGGCACAGACTCACAACCACATCACAACACTAACAGCAGCACAGACACACAAACACATCACAACAACACAAACGGCAACACAGACTCACAAACATATCAAAACAACACAAACAGCAGCACAGACTCACAACCACATCAAAACAACACAAACAGCAGCACAGACACACAACCACATCACAACACAAACAGCAGCACGGACTCACAAACACATCACAACAACACAAACACGGCACAGACTCACAACCACATCAAAACAACACAAACAGCAGCACAGACTCAAAACCACATCACAACACAAACAGCAGCACAGACTCACAAACACATCACAACAACACAGACTCACAAACATATCAAAACAACACAAACAGCAGCAGAGACTCACAAACATATCAAAACAACACAAACAGCAGCAGAGACTCACAAACACATCAAAACAACACAAACAGCAGCACAGACTCACAACCACATCACAACACAAACAGCAGCACAGACACACAAACACATCACAACAACACAGACTCACAAACATATCAAAACAACACAAACAGCAGCAGAGACTCACAAACACATAACAACAACACAAACAGTAGCACAGACTCACAACCACATCAAAACAACACAAACAGCAGCACAGACTCACAAGCACATAACAACACAAACAGCAGCACAGACACACAAACACATCAAGCAACACAAACAGCAGCACAGACTCACAACCACATCAAGCAACACAAACAGCAGCACAGACTCACAACACCATCAAGCAACACAAATAGCAGCACAGACTCACAACACCATCAAGCAACACAAATAGCAGCACAGACTCACAAACACATCACAACAACACAAACAGTAGCACAGACTCACAACCACATCAAAACAACACAAACAGCAGCACAGACTCACAAACACATCACAACAACACAAACAGTAGCACAGACTCACAAACACATCACAACAACACAAACAGTAGCACAGACTCACAACCACATCAAAACAACACAAACAGCAGCACAGACTCACAACCACATCAAGCAACACAAACAGCAGCACAGACTCACAACACCATCAAGCAACACAAATAGCAGCACAGACTCACAACACCATCAAGCAACACAAATAGCAGCACAGACTCACAAACACTTCACAAGAACACAAACAGCAGCACAGACTCACAACCACATCAAGCAACACAAACAGCAGCACAGACTCACAGCACCATCAAGCAACACAAATAGCAGCACAGACTCACAACCACATCACAACACAAATAGCAGCACAGACACACAAACACATCACAACAACAAAAACAGCAGCACGGACTCACAAACACATCACAACAACACAAACAGTAGCACAGACTCACAACCACATCAAAACAACACAAACAGCAGCACAGACTCACAACCACATCACAACAACACAAACAGCAGCACAGACTCACAACCACATCACAACAACACAAACAGCAGCACAGACTCAACAAAAACCCCAGATAGAAGATACACTGTTAGTGTAAAATGCAAACAATCCCCACAAAAAACACAACAATCAAAAAGTTGGAGAAAAACAAGAAAGAATCCAAAAGGAAAACAACATTTATGGCTCAGAGAAGAAAAGGAAACTCAATTTAAAAGCTTCATTACAACATCAAGGAGCAACAACACAAAATAAAAGAACACAACATCACGTTATAACAACACTCCATGAATAACACCACA